>NC_069500.1:349201749-349336749 GCF_027579735.1 Bombina bombina
CTCTCCACCCCTCATTTTCTCTCTCCCCCCCCTCATTTGCTCTCTCCCCCCCCTCATTTGCTCTCTCTCCCCCCCTCATTTGCTCTCTCTTCCCCCTCTTTTGCTCTTACCCCCCCCTCTTTTGCTCTCTCTTCCCCCTCTTTTGCTCTCCCTCTTTTTTTTCTCTCTACCCCCTCTCTTGCTATCTCTCCCCCACTATCCCCCCGTCTTTTGCTCTCTCTACCCCTCTATCCCCCCTCATTTGCTCTCTCTTCCCCTCTATCTCCCTACTCTTTTGCTCTCTCTCCCCACTCTTTTGCTCTCTCTCCCTACTCTTTTGCTCTCTCTCCCTACTCTTTTGCTCTCTCTCCCTACTCTTTTGCTCTCTCTCCCCACTCTTTTGCTCTCTCTCCCCTCTCTTTTGCTCTCTCTCCCCTCTCTTTTGCTATCTCTCCCCCTTCTTTTGCTCTCTCTCCCCCCCCTCTTTTGCTCTCTCTCCTCCCTCTTTTGCTCTCTCCCCCCCTCTTTTGCTCTCTCTCCCCCCTCTTGTGCTCTCTCCCCCCTCTTTTGCTCTCTCTCCCCCCCTCTTTTGCTCTCTCTCCCCCTCTTTTGCTCCGTCTCCCCCCCTCTTTTGCTCTCTCCCCCCCCTCTTTTGCTCTCTCTCCCCCCCCTCTTTTGCTCTCTCTCCCCCCCCTCTTTTGCTCTCTCTCCCCCTCTTTTGCTCTCTCCCCCCTCATTTGCTCTCTCTCCTCTCTCTTTTGCTCTCTCTCCTCTCTCTTTTGCTCTCTCTCCTCTCTCTTCCCCCTCTTTTGCTCTCTCTCCTCTCTCTTCCCCCTCTTTTGCTCTCCCCCCCCCCTTTTGCTCCCTCTCTCTCCTTTTTTCTCTCTCTCTCTCTCTCCTCTCCCCCCTCTTTGGCTCTCTCACTCTCTCCCTCTTTTGCCCTGTCTCCCTCTCTTTTGCTTTCTCTCCTCTCCCCCCTCTTTTGCTCTCCCCCTCTTTTGCTCTCTCTCCACACACCCCTTTTTTACTCCCCCCCCTCTGTTGCTCTCTATCCTCCCTCTCTTTTCCTCTTTCTCCTTTTCACTATCTCTCGACCACGCCCACATGACCACGCCCCCATCAGGGGCGCTCCTGCCAACCACGCCCCCTTCACGTGCACACCTGACCAAGCCCCTCGCCACGACCATCCGGCCACACCCCCATCACGGCTCTCCCGTCCGGCCACGCCCCCCACTACGGCACTCATCCTTTCTGCTGCTTAAGACCAGGTAAGTTTGTCCTAGCGCAGTGAGACTGCGCATGACTGCATCTGACAAACATACCTGGCCTTTTATTATATAGGATATATATATATATATATATATATATATATATATATATATATATATATATACACCTCTGGTGTATGCTGTGATTCATGTGTCTGACATTAACTATCGGCTGTCAGTCTTTCAGCGCTGTCTCTAGCTTTGGATACACGGAATTTGATGTAGTCATGACAATCTTTTGTTGATTGCTCAATACGTGTTGACGCAAGTACTTCTGCGTGTTGTAGCCATGATTTGGGGGGTTTTCACGAGAGAAGTGTGACATCATTCTGTGCGTCATGAGCTATGGGTAGAGCGCTTGTTTTACATATTGACAGTTCACACTGAATGTATTCTCATCAATGTGCTCACGGCTTTGAGATTGGTGTGTTTATATAGTCGTTATATCCATTATGTGAGGTATATTGAATGTCTCTGGGTCACATTGAAGAGGTGTTATCACTTTACAATTAGGTAAATGTATTTACGTTACCATGTGTATGTAATTCAATGTGATTAAGTGCATATTTTGTTTTTATTTAAACTTGTGAATAAGCTGTTTTTAAGTATGCTACTTGAGGAAGTTTGAGCTTGCGAAACGCGTCCAGCTGTATTTTAGCATTTTTATCACTGCTATCCTGTTTGGTGCTTGATGAACACTGTGGGAGATCAGGACTACCGCTTATACCGAGTGTGAGCTATGTGGAGAGCTCCTAATTACCCAGACTGTCTAATATTGCACTTTGAGATAGGTGCTTGGAATCTGTAAGTACCTTTCTAAAGGGGTGATTCTAGTATCAAGTTGGGGATCTTACTCCGGAGAAAATACTCCATTGGAGCGCCTTCTTTTTGGTTTCATTATTATACAGATATTGTCTATCTTTCTGAAGAGCTGCCCTTTGGTGTGTGTTTGTCCATTGGAATTATCATCTGCCTGCTGTGTGGCGCCTCTGTGATTCTCATTATCACTGGCTAAAGTGTGAAATGAGTATTTGTTTTTATTTCACCTTTAACAACTTGCTTGTGAAATAAACATGCAAAGACCTCATGAGATAAATAATTGTATACTTGTTGCAAATCATTTAGAAAAGGATATTGGGGTAATTTAAATCCAGCGACTAAAGGTAATCCGAAAACATAGCCTGGGTTCCCACTGAGCGATGTTGTGCCAGTCACCTGTGCCTATAAGAGAACAAAAGGTAAAAGCTTAAATCTATACGTGTACTTGACAGCAGAGCTAGTAAAACCTTACTGATTGGGTTTATTATTTATCATCCAAACAAATAACTATAAACCGTTACCAAATATGGTTAAAGATGTCTCAGAAACGAAGGGAGCATAAGTTTTTTTTAAATAAACAGTACTTAGTTATAATGACAAGCATTTCTAATTAAATATTTATCAAGTAAATATTGTCATGAACTATGTTTAGTGCATCTCTTCTAGTCTGACTATTATAAGGCTTTGGAGTCTGAAAAAACACATTATATATATATATATATATATATATATATATATATATATATATATATATATAGTGCGTTTCCCATTGCTTGTTGAAAAAGGTACAATTTTATAGCCAAGCATAACGTGCATTTCTATTGCAAACTATTTATTATGCAATAAATTATTGGCCACACTATATACTTAAATGCACCATTCTTACAGGTGTTTTTCATATGGAGATACTAAATAATACTAAATGTAATACCAATGTTAGATTACATTTAACAAATAATTCTTCGAAGGGAGCATAAGTTTTTTTTAAATAAACAGTACTTAGTTATAATGACAAGCATTTCTAATTAAATATTTATCAAGTAAATATTGTCATGAACTATGTTTAGTGCATCTCTTCTAGTCTGACTATTATAAGGCTTTGGAGTCTGAAAAAACACATTATATATATATATATATATATATATATATATATATATATATATATATATAGTGCATTTCCCATTGCTTGTTGAAAAAGGTACAATTTTATAGCCAAGCATAACGTGCATTTCTATTGCAAACTATTTATTATGCAATAAATTATTGGCCACACTATATACTTAAATGCACCATTCTTACAGGTGTTTTTCATATGGAGATACTAAATAATACTAAATGTAATACCAATGTTAGATTACATTTAACAAATAATTCTTCCTACTCACTTTGTGATAACATTGTTTCTGCAACTATACTACTATTTTTTCTGTTTTACACTTTAAGTCTGCAAAACAGTCTAATGTGTTTGTCATTGTAGCACTGTGGGGCCATTTTGATAGGGGAGGTACATGTTAGAGCAATTTTGGCATATCTTTCTTTATTAAGACATAAATAGTTCAGCCGGCAAAAAATAAATACACATGAAAGAATGCTGCAAGGCTCTATTTCTAATAAAAATGACATTAAGCCCCTTTAACATAAATGTTTGATGGGAACAGGGGCCTTAATTGGTTTGGTCATATAATTGTAAAAGAGAGATGTGAATGAACATAGTTTACTTCCCTGGACATGCTGCACAGTAGACTGAGCACAGCAAGTACACAGGACTGAAGAGAACATCAGAAGACTTTCCTCATACATTTCCTTGTTTTCATTTTGCCATCAGGCATAAAAATAGTTTCACGTTGGTTGCCGTGCAACACCGCCCCTGCCTGCACACAGCCAATCACGCACGGACAGGAGCTGTTAATCTCCCCAGTCGGACGAGATCAGGGAGATTGAAAATCTCCACCTAAGAGGTGGAGAAGAGGTTAGGAAGCAGTGACC
Organism: Bombina bombina; assembly: GCF_027579735.1. Classification (NCBI taxonomy): domain Eukaryota; kingdom Metazoa; phylum Chordata; class Amphibia; order Anura; family Bombinatoridae; genus Bombina; species Bombina bombina. The sequence goes on from NC_069500.1 coordinate 349,205,802, forward strand.
ACTGCTTGATAAATACTGACTGCAGGTTGTTTTGTGAGAACCTGCAGTCGTAGTGAGGTGAAGGGCTTAATAAATCGAGCCCTAAGAAACAGTAACCAACCCATCAGGGAAAACACATTCATAATAATGAGATCCTGGGACAGAAGGTTGTGAATCTTAATCCAATAATCTCAAAAAGTAAATAATTCTGTCCTGCCCGTAGGACATGCATTCATGTGAAGAAATCATTCTCCTAGATCACTGGCTTTCAAACCTGTCTTAAGGCCTTCACAACAGGCAGGTTTTTAGGATTACCTTGAATGAGAGCAGGTAAAATAACCATGTTTACTAATCAGCTGATTATTTCACCTGTGCTCCAGTTCAGATATCCTCAAAATGTGGCCTGTTAGGGAGGCCTGAGAAAATGTTTGAAAACTAGTGTCCTAGATGAATAATGATTTGAGTGTGCTCAAAAGTTCAGAAGATCTGAAATTTGAGGATGCAACACTGACTGGAGAGCGCAGTACTTTAGACCTAAATATATTAGACATTTATAGATCACCCCAAATTGAACAGACTGGCAGGAAGCACCATCCTCTGAAGTACCTGCTTTTCACCATAAACCAGTTGAGAAGCAAATTCACTGAGTGGGAAAGGGAATCCCTTAAGGAACATCTCAGGTGCCATGTTTGCATTGAGCTAGAAAACTCAGCTGCAAGGAACGTATATAGAACAAAACAAAAGGAAAAAAAACTCTAGGGCAGCAACCAACAAATTAAGACCCACTATGCAATCTCTTGTGCAGGTATAATACATGGACCTTAAGGGGCTGATACCCCTTGACAGATGTGTAGCTAGCATTATTTCCAGAAAAGCAGATTCAGGGTCATGGTATCCAGTAGCTTGTGGCATGGTTAAAGAGACATGAAACATTTAAAAATGGTTAAAGCGAAACTTAAGTAAAATAAAAAAACGCTCATGTTTCCAATAGAGCATGCACAGCTTCCTATTTACTTCCATTATCAAATTATGCCCAGTCATTTTATATGAACTCCTACTGAGCATGTGCAAGAGTTCACAGTGTACACATATATGAGCTATTGCATTGTATTTTTATTATGCAATTGTTGGTTGTGCAATTCTACTGTATTTAATGTTCTTTTAATAGTATGTGAAAATAGACATTGCAAAATTCTTTACTTTGCCACATTTTCCTTTAATTAAACTGTGAAATAATGGGTTTTCTGATTCCTGTAAAAACTGGAAGTACATCTGTAGACCTCACAAGCCTAAAATCATACACTGTCACTGTTTGATCATTGTTAAAACTCATTTATTTATACCTGCGCACATTTTTTTTAGCAGAGAAGATGTAAGAGCCTTTAAAAGGGTACTACAAAACAACCCCTAACAAAATGACAGTGGCTGCCCAAGGACTAGGACTGCCCAAGGACTAAAATAATTAATAAAAGGTATATGAATATATTAAATTTTGGGACAAACTGTCTTAATCCCCCCCCCCCTTTTTTTTATCTTCTTGCTTGTTCTTTCTTCTTCCCCTATGGGTGTATTCTGCATAGAGTACATAAGTTGACGTTATATAGAAAAATATGGAGTTAAAAAAACTTTAAGGTGGTATCATGGAACACTGGAGGAATTACATCTCCCATTAAAAGGAAAGCTTTAGACATTTAAACAAAATAGGTACAGATGTAGCTTTAATACAGGAGACCGATTTAAACGCAGTAGAGAATGTTAAACTTAAATTTAGTTGGGTTGGTAAAATAATAGCTTCTGATTGTAGGACTAGGAAGAGAGGAGTTGCTATACTTATTAATAAAAAACTAAATTATAAAATATTGGGAAAAGTTATTGATCCTAATGAGCGAATAGTCATTATTAAAGTTAATATTAATTCAGAAGTTTTTACAATTTGCAATGTGTATGGACCCAATGAGTTTAACAAAAAATGCTGGGATAACCTTCAGGTTAAATTACTAGAATATTATGTCAGAGTATCTGTGAGTAACATTAAATAAACTACAGATGTATTGTAGAATTTAATATTTCATTTTTAGCTAAAATCTAATTTGACATGAATAGGCCGATTAATCGGCCGATTATTTTTTCGATTAATCAACTAATTGGATAAAAAATAAATTAATACATTTTTCCTATATTTTAAATAAAAAGGAAATTTATGCTTACCTGATAAATTGATTTCTTCTACGATACGATGAGTCCACGGATTCATCCTTTACTTGTGGGATATTATCCTCCTGCTAACAGGAAGTGGCAAAGAGCACCACAGCACAGCTGTCTATATAGCTCCTCCCTTGACTCCACCCCCTAGTCTTTCGACCGAAGGTATAGGAAGAAAAAGGAGAAACTAAAAGGTGCAGAGGTGACTGAAGTTTTAAACACAAAAATAAATCTGTCTTAAATTGACAGGGAGGGCCGTGGACTCGTCGTATCGTAGAAGAAATCAATTTATCAGGTAAGCATCAATTTCCTTTTCTTCTACTAGATACGACGAGTCCACGGATTCATCCTTTACTTGTGGGATACAATACCAAAGCTACAGGACACGGATGAACGGGAGGGACAAGACAGATACCTAAACAGAAGGCACCACTGCTTGAAGAACTTTTCTCCCAAAAATAGCCCCAGAAGAAGCAAAAGTATCAAATTTGTAAAATTTGGAAAAGTTATGAAGGGAGGACCAAGTCGCAGCCTTACAAATCTGTTCAACAGAAGCATAGTTTTTTCAGGAGGCTGCTGTCCAGCAGTCTCGTATGCCAAACGGATGATGCTTTTCAGCCAAAAAGAGAGGTAGCCGTAGCTTTTTGACCCCTACGCTTTCCAGAATAGACAACAAATAGAGAAGATGTTTGACGGAAATCCTTGGTCGCTTGTAAGTAAAACTTCAAGGCACGAACCACGTCCAAGTTATGTAACAGACGCTCCTTCTTAGAAGAAGGACTAGGACATAGAGAAGGAACAACAATTTCCTGATTAATATTCTTATTTGAAACAACCTTAGGAAGGAATCCAGGTTTAGTACGCAAAACCACCTTATCAGAGTCGCATTGTAACGCAGAAAGCTCAGAAACTCTTTGAGCATTAGAGATAGCAACTAAAAACAGAACATTCCAAGATAGAAGTTTAATATCTATGAAATGCATGGGTTCAAACGGAACCCCTTGAAGAACATTTAGAACTAAATTCAAACTCCATGGCGGAGCAACAGGTTTAAACACAGGCTTGATTCTAACTAAAGCCTGACAAAACGACTGAACATCTGGGACATCTGCCAGACGCTTGTGTAGTAAGATTGACAAAGCAGAAATCTGTCCCTTTAAGGAACTAGCTGATAATCCCTTCTCCAATCCATCTTGGAGAAAGGACAAAATCCTAGGAATCCTGATCCTACTCCATGAGTAGTCCTTGGATTCGCACCAATAAAGATATTTAAGCCATATCTTATGGTAAATTTTCCTAGTGACAGGCTTTCGAGCCTGAATTAAAGGTATCAATGACCGACTCAGAGAATCCCCGCTTAGATAAAATCAAGCGTTCAATCTCCATGAAGTCAGTTGCAGAGAAATTAGATTTGGATGTTGGAACAGACCTTGAATGAGAAGGTCCTGTCTCAGTGGCAGTTTCCAGGTGGCAGAGATGAAATTTCCACCAGATCTGCATACCAAGTCCTGCGTGGCCACGCAGGCGCTATCAAGATTACCGAAGCCCTCTCCTGTTTGATTCTTGCAATCAGACGAGGTAGGAGAGGAAAAGGAGGAAACACATAAGCCAGGTTGAACGACCAAGGTACTGCTAGAACATCTATCAGTACTGCTTGAGGATCCCTTGATCTGGACCCGTAACAAGGAAGTTTGGCATTCTGACGAGATGCCATCAGATCCAATTCCGGTGTGCCACATTGATGGATCAATGCCGCAAACACCTCCGGATGGAGCTCCCACTCCCCCGGATGAAAAGTCTGACAACTTAGAGTGGCAAGAGTGAGTCTCTGCCCATCGAATTATCTTGGAAACCTCTATCATCGCTAGAGAACTCTTTGTTCCCCCTTGATGATTGATATATTCTACAGTCGTGATATTGTCCGACTGGAATCTGATGAATTTGGCCGAAGCCAGCTGAGGCCACGGTTGAAGTGAGTTGAATATGGCTCTCAGTTCCAGAATATTTATTGGTAGTAGGGACTCCTCCTGAGTCCAAACACCCTGAGCCTTCAGGGAATTCCAGACTGCACCCCAGCCTAAGAGGCTGGCGTCCGTCGTCACTATGACCCATTCTGGCCTGCAGAAGAACATTCCCTGGGACAGATGATCCTGTGACAACCACCAATGAAGAGAGTCTCTGGTCTCTAGATCCAGATTTATCCGAGGAGATAAATCTGCATAATCCCCATTCCACTGTCTGAGCATGCACAGCTGCAGTGGTCTGAGATGCAAGCGAGCAAATGGAACTATGTCCATTGCCGCTACCATTAACCCAATGACCTCCATACACTGCGCCACTGATGGCCGAGGAATGGTATGAAGTGCTCGGCAAGTAGTTAAGATCTTTGATTTTCTGACCTCCGTCAGAAAAATTTTCATGTCTACCGAGTCTATCAGAGTTCCTAGGAATGGAACTCTTGTCAGAGGAACAAGTGAACTCTTTTTTTATGTTCACCTTCCACCCGTGAGTTCTTTGAAAAGCCAACACGGTGTCCGTGTGAGATTTGGCTAGATGGTAAGTCGACGCCTGAATCAAGATATCATCCAGATAGGGCGCCACTGCTATGCCTCGCGGCCTTAGAACCGCCAGAAGGGACTCTAGCACCTTTGTGAAGATTCTGGGAGCTGTGGCCAACCCAAAAGGAAGGGCCACAAACTGGTAATGTTTGTCCAGAAAGGCGAACCTGAGGAACTGGTGATGATCTTTGTGGATAGGAATGTGAAGATACGCATCCTTCAAATCCACTGTGGTCATATATTGACCCTCCTGGATCATTGGTAAAACTGTTTGTATGGTCTCCATCTTGAACGATGGGACTCTGAGAAATTTGTTTAGACTTTTGAGGTCTAAAATCGGTCTGAAGGTTTCCTCTTTTTTGGGAACCACGAACAGATTTAAGTAAAACCCCTGCCCTTGTTCTAAGTTTGGAACTGGGCAGATTACCCACATGGTATATAGGTCTTCTACACAGCGTAAGAACGCCTCTCTTTTTGTCTGGTTTACAGACAAACGTGAAAGATGAAATCTCCCTCTTGGGAGAGAATCCTTGAATTCTAGACGATACCCCCCTGGGTCACAATTTCTAATGCCCAGGAATCCAGAACGTCTCTTGCCCAAGCCTGAGTGAAGAGAGAAAGTCTGCCCCCTACTAGATCCGGTCCCGGATCGGGGGCTGCCCCTTCATGCTGTCTTGGTAGCAGCAGCGGGCTTCTTGGCCTGTTTACCTTTATTCCAGGTCTGGTTAGGTCTCCAGACTGACTTGGATTGTGCAAAGTTTCCCTCCTGCTTGGTGGTGGAGGAGGAAGTAGAGGGACCACCTTTAAAGTTTCGAAAGGAACGAAAATTATTTTGTTTGGTCCTCATTTTAAGCGTCTTGTCCTGAGGAAGGGCATGACCTTTACCTCCAGTAATGTCGGAAATTATCTCCTTTAGTTCAGGCCCGAATAGGGTCTTACCCTTAAAAGGAATAGCTAAAAGCTTAGATTTAGATGACACATCAGCAGACCAAGACTTAAGCCATAACGCTCTACGCGCTAAAATGGCAAAGCCTGCATTCTTAGCTGCTAATTTAGCCATTTGGAAAGCGGCATCTGTAATAAAAGAATTAGCTAGCTTGAGAGCCTTAATTCTATCCAAAATATCATCTAATGGGGTCTCAGCCTTTAGAGACTCCTCTAGAGCCTCGAACCAAAAAGCTGCTACAGTAGTTACTGGAACAATGCACGCTATAGGTTGTAGAAGAAAACCCTGATGAATAAACAATTTCTTTAGAAGACCCTCTAATTTTTTATCCATAGGATCTTTGAAAGCACAACTGTCCTCAATAGGTATAGTTGTACGCTTAACCAGGGTAGAAATAGCTCCCTCCACCTTAGGGACCGTCTGCCACGAATCCCTAATGGTGTCAGATATGGAAACATTTTCTTAAAAGTAGGAGGGGGAGAGAACGGAATGCCTGGTATATCCCATTCCTTAGTAACAATGTCCAAAATTCTTCTAGGGACTGGAAAATCATTAGTGTAAGTAGGGACCTCTAGATATTTATCCATTTTACACAATTTCTCTGGTGGGATGACAATAGGGTCACAATCAGCCAGAGTCGCTAAAACCTCCCTGAGTAACAAGCGGAGGTGTTCAAGCTTAAACTTAAAGGCCGTCACATCTGAGTCTGTTTGAGGGAACATCTTTCCTGAATCAGAAAGCTCTCCCTCAGACAGCAAGTCCCCCACCCCCAAATCAGAACACTGTGAGGGTACATCGGAGATGGCCAATAAAGCATCAGAGGGCTCAGCATTTACTCTAATACCGGACCTGCTGCGCTTACCCTGTAAACCTGGCAGTTTAGATAATACCTCTGTAAGGGTAGTAGACATAACTGCAGCCATATATTGCAGGGTGAAAGAATTAGACGTGCTAGAAGTACTAGGCGTCGCTTGGGCGGGCGTTAAAAGTTGTGACACTTGGGGAGAAGTAGATGGCATAACCTGATTCTCTTCTGACTGAGAATCATCCTGAGACATACTTTTATCAGCTAAAATAATGTTCTTTGCAATGTAAGGCTCTTTCAGTACATGAGGGACACATATGAAGTGGGGGTTCCACAATGGCTTATAAACACAAAGAACACTGACTTTCTTCAATGTCAGACATGTTGAACAGACTAGTAATAACAGCACAAGTCGTTAACAACCTTTATTACATAGGAAAAACAATCAGCAAAAAAAAAAACAAGTACTGCGCCTTTAAGAATAAAAATAGTACACTGTTTTTTAAAAATTGCTAAAACGTTATGCAAAATGATTAATTTCGATTATGTGTGAACCTAATGTGCAATCGGATATTGCACCACAAGTAAACAGGAGAGTTAACCCTTTAATTCGAATGTTTAGCCCACAAAAAGTGTTATGCAGAGAAAAATTGTTAAACTGACCCTGCACCTCGCCACAGCTCTGCTGTGGCGCCTACCTGCCCCAAAGGACTGGGTCTCACTCCGAAAAACAGCCTCACAGTCTGGTCCCAACCGGAGCTAATGGCTGCTGTTCTCTTCAAGCTCTAATTGCGCACTGAGGCACGAAATTAGGCCCCGCCCATCATCCTCGATGTGCAAATAACTTAAGCAACCGCATGGGAAGCGGTTTTAAGAAAAACGGCCATGAATAAATGTTATCTAATAAACATATATGCCATGTGGACCCCTCAGTATCACAAAATGTCAGCCCTGATGAGTCTCATATTTAATAAAGTAAGCGTTTCTAGGCTGCCCCGGTGTCTTCAAACATATAGCCCATAAGTGTCCCCTGTTGAAATCTCTCACAAGGATAATTATACACAGGTTTACAGTACCATCCTAATCAGGACTACTGCTTACCCCTTCCCAACCTGGGAAATATGTCAGCCCATTCTGATCTACAACAGTCTCCTCAGAATATAAATGACTGCACATACCTTAATGCTGCTTGCAGTAAGAAACGTTCCCCACCCTGAAGATTTTTCTTGTACTCCTCAGCAAATTTTGTGGGAACCAATATGGATCTCAGTTACAACTGCTAAGATCATCAAACTCAAGGCAGAATTCTTCTTCCATGTCCTGCCTGAGGAAAAAATAGTACTCTCCGGTACCATTTAAAATAAAAAAAATTATCACCACTTAACTTTACCCTTCCTATTACTAGCATAGGCGAAGAGAATGACTGGGGGGTGGAGTGAAGGGAGGAGCTATATAGACAGCTCTGCTGTGGTGCTCTTTGCCACTTCCTGTTAGCAGGAGGATAATATCCCACAAGTAAAGGATGAATCCGTGGACTCGTCGTATCTAGTAGAAGAAATCCACATACTGAGTGTTATAAATATAAACTTCCGATTAAAAATACTGATGGTCCATTTTTTTAAGCAGCAGAACACAGTTTTATAATTAAGCAAAACAAAACCACAAACTGTTTGTAAATAGGTAGAAGTAGAAAGAGGTAGACAATCACTGTTTATAACATTCTGTTATTCACTCTTTCAGAAATTCTGCTTGTAAAACTGAAGTATGTGTGTGGTGGGAGGTGTATTTATAGGCATTTTGTGGTTTGGGAAACTTTGCCCCCTCCTGGTAGGAATGTATATCCCATGCGTCACTTTCTCATGGACTCTTGCCATTTACTTGAAAGAAATAATGGTTATGCCAAGTAAACACTGAGATGTGTAATAAACAGCGATCATTACCAAGTACTACTGACACCTTCAGCTGTTTAGAAATGAAAGACACATCAAAGTCACAAATTATGTTTATATTTTTATATACGTAACTCTCTTACTAACAGTCATTTGTAATATCAGTAGCAGATCTACTCAACACAGGGCCCTGGTGCAGAAGTTTTTTGGGCCCCCTGAAGGCAACTCAGTAATAAGAAATAGTAATAATATGCTTCTCTGTACACACCGCACTTTATAATTATGTGTCTATAAACTGATGAGTATGCTGCACTGTATAATGATGTGTCTATAAACTGATGAGTATGCTGCACTGTATAATGATGTGTCTATAAACTGATGAGTATGCTGCACTGTATAATGATGTGTCTATAAACTGATGAGTATGCTGCACTGTATAATGATGTGTCTATAAACTGATGAGTATGCTGCACTGTATAATGATGTGTCTATAAACTGATGAGTATGCTGCACTGTATAATGATGTGTCTATAAACTGATGAGTATGCTGCACTGTATAATGATGTGTCTATAAACTGATGAGTATGCTGCACTGTATAATGATGTGTCTATAAACTGATGAGTATGCTGCACTGTATAATGATGTGTCTATAAACTGATGAGTATGCTGCACTGTATAATGATGTGTCTATAAACTGATGAGTATGCTGCACTGTATAATGATGTGTTAATTATAGAGTGCAGCAAACTCATCAGTTTATAAACACATCATTATACAGTGCAGCATACTCATCAGTTTATAGACACATCATTATACAGTGCAGCATACTCATCAGTTTATAAACACATCATTATACAGTGCAGCAAACTCATCAGTTTATAGTGTGTCTATAAACTGATGAGTATGCTGCACTGTATAATGATGTGTCTATAAACTGATGAGTATGCTGCACTGTATAATGATGTGTCTATAAACTGATGAGTATGCTGCACTGTATAATGATGTGTCTATAAACTGATGAGTATGCTGCACTGTATAATGATGTGTCTATAAACTGATGAGTATGCTGCACTGTATAATGATGTGTCTATAAACTGATGAGTATGCTGCACTGTATAATGATGTGTCTATAAACTGATGAGTATGCTGCACTGTATAATGATGTGTCTATAAACTGATGAGTATGCTGCACTGTATAATGATGTGTCTATAAACTGATGAGTATGCTGCACTGTATAATGATGTGTCTATAAACTGATGAGTATGCTGCACTGTATAATGATGTGTCTATAAACTGATGAGTATGCTGCACTGTATAATGATGTGTCTATAAACTGATGAGTATGCTGCACTGTATAATGATGTGTCTATAAACTGATGAGTATGCTGCACTGTATAATGATGTGTCTATAAACTGATGAGTATGCTGCACTGTATAATGATGTGTCTATAAACTGATGAGTATGCTGCACTGTATAATGATGTGTCTATAAACTGATGAGTATGCTGCACTGTATAATGATGTGTCTATAAACTGATGAGTATGCTGCACTGTATAATGATGTGTCTATAAACTGATGAGTATGCTGCACTGTATAATGATGTGTCTATAAACTGATGAGTATGCTGCACTGTATAATGATGTGTCTATAAACTGATGAGTATGCTGCACTGTATAATGATGTGTCTATAAACTGATGAGTATGCTGCACTGTATAATGATGTGTCTATAAACTGATGAGTATGCTGCACTGTACAGTATAATGATGTGTCTATAAACTGATGAGTATGCTGCACTGTATAATGATGTGTTTATAAACTGATGAGTATGCTGTACTGTATAATGATGTGTTTATAAACTGATGAGTATGCTGCACTGTATAACGATGTGTTTATAAACTGATGAGTATGCTGCACTGTATAACAATGTGTCTATAAACTGATGAGTATGCTGCACTATATAATGATGTGTTTATAAACTGATGAGTATGCTGCACTGTATAATGATGTGTCTATAAACTGATGAGTATGCTGCACTGTATAACAATGTGTCTATAAACTGATGAGTATGCTGCACTGTATAACAATGTGTCTATAAACTGATGAGTATGCTGCACTATATAATGATGTGTTTATAAACTGATGAGTATGCTGCACTGTATAATGATGTGTCTATAAACTGATGAGTATGCTGCACTGTATAACAATGTGTCTATAAACTGATGAGTATGCTGCACTGTATAACAATGTGTCTATAAACTGATGAGTATGCTGCACTGTATAATGATGTGTTTATAAACTGATGAGTATGCTGCACTGTATAATTGTGTGTCTATAAACTGATGAGTATGCTGCACTGTATAATTGTGTGTCTATAAACTGATGAGTATGCTGCACTGTATAATGATGTGTCTATAAACTGATGAGTATGCTGCACTGTATAATTGTGTGTCTATAAACTGATGAGTATGCTGCACTGTATAATTGTGTGTCTATAAACTGATGAGTATGCTGCACTGTATAATGATGCGTCTATAAACTGTTGAGTATGCTGCACTGTATAATGATGTGTTTATAAACTGATGAGTATGCTGCACTGTATAATGATGTGTCTATACACTGATGAGTATGCTGCACTGTATAATGATGTGTCTATAAACTGATGAGTATGCTGCACTGTATAATGATGTGTCTATAAACTGATGAGTATGCTGCACTGTATAATGATGTGTCTATAAACTGATGAGTATGCTGCACTGTATAATGATGTGTCTATAAACTGATGAGTATGCTGCACTGTATAATGATGTGAGTATCTTTACACAGATAATGACCACATAAGCACATGCCTATGTATAGACTTGCTGCTATGTGGCCCCCAGCACTTGGGCCCTGGTGCCACTGCACCTACTGTATCAATGGTAGTTCCACCCCTTTGTAACATGTATGTAGCACACATATCCCCCTTTTCCCTATACATTTATTTTATATTGCTCATTAGCAAAGCAGGAGCTGCATACGTTATGACAGTGCTAGTCCCCCGCACCCACCCCAGCTATCACATGAGAGCAGGGCCTGTCAATTACCTCAAATGAGCGAGTTGGGAGTGATTTATCTACGTCCCATCTGAGGTGGCAGAGAGATTAAGAAGCAGCAGTTGTATGACCGTTGCTTCTTAACGTGTGGTGCTTTGTACATAACGTTTTGTCTGCATATTCTATCTAGTGGAATGGAACCAGACACAATTTCTTTCTTTAAAAAAATAATAGAAAAACATTCAGTATGAGTTTTAATAATTTAAATATATATTATATTTAATGTAAAGAAAGGGAGGTCCTTGAACAGAAAAAGTCACTTCTGAGTTTGAATAATAAATGTAGCTTCACACTCACAAAATGTTACAAATGAAAAAAGAAAAACTACATAATGTTACCAAAAGGAAAGGGTTGCTTACGTTTTCATTCTGGAAGTTTTTTTACTAAATACTGTGAAATTAACAGTAAAAGTGATAAAGCAAAGGGGAACCAGAGATAACATATTAAGATCATGCCTTCCCAAACAAAAACCAGCTATAAATAAATGAGTTTAGTAGTAACATCATGTATGAATAATAACGAATGTTCAGAAGAGCTATTTGGCAACATAACAAGGTCTTCATTTATAGAAGTTCCCAAAAACAAAATGACACGAGAAAATCCTTCTATCCCAGTCTACTTTTCCATCTTGTCTTAATTGCGGACATATACCAAATTAAAAAAAAGAAGAAAAAAACATAATTTATGTAAGAACTTACCTGATAAATTCATTTCTTTCATATTAACAAGAGTCCATGAGCTAGTGACGTATGGGATATACATTCCTACCAGGAGGGGCAAAGTTTCCCAAACCTTAAAATGCCTATAAATACACCCCTCACCACACCCACAAATCAGTTTAACGAATAGCCAAGAAGTGGGGTGATAAGAAAAAAAGTGCGAAGCATATAAAATAAGGAATTGGAATAATTGTGCTTTATACAAAAAAATCATAACCACCACAAAAAAGGGTGGGCCTCATGGACTCTTGTTAATATGAAAGAAATGAATTTATCAGGTAAGTTCTTACATAAATTATGTTTTCTTTCATGTAATTAACAAGAGTCCATGAGCTAGTGACGTATGGGATAATGACTACCCAAGATGTGGATCTTTCCACACAAGAGTCACTAGAGAGGGAGGGATAAAATAAAGACAGCCAATTCCTGCTGAAAATAATCCACACCCAAAATAAAGTTTAACGAAAAACATAAGCAGAAGATTCAAACTGAAATCGCTGCCTGAAGAACTTTTCTACCAAAAACTGCTTCAGAAGAAGAAAATACATCAAAATGGTAGAATTTAGTAAAAGTATGCAAAGAGGACCAAGTTGCTGCTTTGCAGATCTGGTCAACCGAAGCTTCATTCCTAAACGCCCAGGAAGTAGATACTGACCTAGTAGAATGAGCTGTAATTCTCTGAGGCGGAATTTTACCCGACTCAACATAGGCAAGATGAATTAAAGATTTCAACCAAGATGCCAAAGAAATGGCAGAAGCTTTCTGGCCTTTCCTAGAACCGGAAAAGATAACAAATAGACTAGAAGTCTTACGGAAAGATTTCGTAGCTTCAACATAATATTTCAAAGCTCTAACAACATCCAAAGAATGCAACGATTTCTCCTTAGAATTCTTAGGATTAGGACATAATGAAGGAACCACAATTTCTCTACTAATGTTGTTGGAATTCACAACCTTAGGTAAAAATTCAAAAGAAGTTCGCAACACCGCCTTATCCTGATGAAAAATCAGAAAAGGAGACTCACAAGAAAGAGCAGATAATTCAGAAACTCTTCTAGCAGAAGAGATGGCCAAAAGGAACAAAACTTTCCAAGAAAGTAATTTAATGTCCAATGAATGCATAGGTTCAAACGGAGGAGCTTGAAGAGCTCCCAGAACCAAATTCAAACTCCAAGGAGGAGAAATTGACTTAATGACAGGTTTTATACGAACCAAAGCTTGTACAAAACAATGAATATCAGGAAGAATAGCAATCTTTCTGTGAAAAAGAACAGAAAGAGCGGAGATTTGTCCTTTCAAAGAACTTGCGGACAAACCCTTATCTAAACCATCCTGAAGAAACTGTAAAATTCTCGGTATTCTAAAAGAATGCCAAGAAAAATGATGAGAAAGACACCAAGAAATATAAGTCTTCCAGACTCTATAATATATCTCTCGAGATACAGATTTACGAGCCTGTAACATAGTATTAATCACGGAGTCAGAGAAACCTCTTTGACCAAGAATCAAGCGTTCAATCTCCATACCTTTAAATTTAAGGATTTCAGATCCGGATGGAAAAAAGGACCTTGCGACAGAAGGTCTGGTCTTAACGGAAGAGTCCATGGTTGGCAAGATGCCATCCGGACAAGATCCGCATACCAAAACCTGTGAGGCCATGCCGGAGCTATTAGCAGAACAAACGAGCATTCCCTCAGAATCTTGGAGATTACTCTTGGAAGAAGAACTAGAGGCGGAAAGATATAGGCAGGATGATACTTCCAAGGAAGTGATAATGCATCCACTGCCTCCGCCTGAGGATCCCGGGATCTGGACAGATACCTGGGAAGTTTCTTGTTTAGATGAGAGGCCATCAGATCTATCTCTGGGAGCCCCCACATTTGAACAATCTGAAGAAATACCTCTGGGTGAAGAGACCATTCGCCCGGATGCAACGTTTGGCGACTGAGATAATCCGCTTCCCAATTGTCTACACCTGGGATATGAACCGCAGAGATTAGACAGGAGCCGGATTCCGCCCAAACCAAAATTCGAGATACTTCTTTCATAGCCAGAGGACTGTGAGTCCCTCCTTGATGATTGATGTATGCCACAGTTGTGACATTGTCTGTCTGAAAACAAATGAACGATTCTCTCTTCAGAAGAGGCCAAAACTGAAGAGCTCTGAAAATTGCACGGAGTTCCAAAATATTGATCGGTAATCTCACCTCCTGAGATTCCCAAACTCCTTGTGCCGTCAGAGATCCCCACACAGCTCCCCAACCTGTGAGACTTGCATCTGTTGAAATTACAGTCCAGGTCGGAAGAACAAAAGAAGCCCCCTGAATTAAACGATGGTGATCTGTCCACCACGTTAGAGAGTGTCGAACAATCGGTTTTAAAGATATTAATTGATATATCTTCGTGTAATCCCTGCACCATTGGTTCAGCATACAGAGCTGAAGAGGTCGCATGTGAAAACGAGCAAAGGGGATCGCGTCCGATGCAGCAGTCATAAGACCTAGAATTTCCATGCATAAGGCTACCGAAGGGAATGATTGAGACTGAAGGTTTCGACAAGCTGTAATCAATTTTAGACGTCTCTTGTCTGTTAAAGACAGAGTCATGGACACTGAATCTATCTGGAAACCCAGAAAGGTTACCCTTGTTTGAGGAATCAAAGAACTTTTTGGTAAATTGATCCTCCAACCATGATCTTGAAGAAACAACACAAGTCGATTCGTATGAGACTCTGCTAAATGTAAAGACTGAGCAAGTACCAAGATATCGTCCAAATAAGGAAATACCACAATACCCTGTTCTCTGATTACAGACAGAAGGGCACCGAGAATCTTTGTGAAAATTCTTGGAGCTGTAGCAAGGCCAAACGGTAGAGCCACAAATTGGTAATGCTTGTCTAGAAAAGAGAATCTCAGGAACTGATAATGATCTGGATGAATCGGAATATGCAGATATGCATCCTGTAAATCTATTGTGGACATATAATTCCCTTGCTGAACAAAAGGCAATATAGTCCTTACAGTTACCATCTTGAACGTTGGTATCCTTACATAACGATTCAATAATTTTAGATCCAGAACTGGTCTGAAGGAATTCTCCTTCTTTGGTACAATGAAGAGATTTGAATAAAACCCCATCCCCTGTTCCGGAACTGGAACTGGCATAATTACTCCAGCCAACTCTAGATCTGAAACACAATTCAGAAATGCTTGAGCTTTCACTGGATTTACTGGGACACGGGAAAGAAAAAATCTCTTTGCAGGAGGTCTCATCTTGAAACCAATTCTGTACCTGAACTGGAATGAGGGCCGTACCTTCATGTGAACTTAGAAGCAGGCTTTGCCTTTCTAGCAGGCTTGGATTTATTCCAGACTGGAGATGGTTTCCAAACTGAAACTGCTCCTGAGGATGAAGGATCAGGCTTTTGTTCTTTGTTGAAACGAAAGGAACGAAAACGATTGTTAGCCCTGTTTTTACCTTTAGATTTTTTATCCTGTGGTAAAAAAGTTCCTTTCCCACCAGTAACAGTTGAAATAATAAAATCCAACTGAGAACCAAATAATTTGTTTCCCTGGAAAGAAATGGAAAGTAGAGTTGATTTAGAAGCCATATCAGCATTCCAAGTCTTAAGCCATAAAGCTCTTCTGGCTAAGATAGCCAGAGACATAAACCTAACATCAACTCTAATAATATCAAAAATGGCATCACAGATAAAATTATTAGCATGCTGGAGAAGAATAATAATATCATGAGAATCACGATTTGTTACTTGTTGCGCTAGAGTTTCCAACCAAAAAGTTGAAGCTGCAGCAACATCAGCCAATGATATAGCAGGTCTAAGAAGATTACCTGAACACAGATAAGCTTTTCTTAGAAAAGATTCAATTTTTCTATCTAAAGGATCCTTAAACGAGGTACCATCTGATGTAGGAATGGTAGTACGTTTAGCAAGGGTAGAAATAGCCCCATCAACTTTAGGGATTTTGTCCCAAAATTCTAACCTGTCAGGCGGAACAGGATATAATTGCTTAAAACGTTTAGAAGGAGTAAATGAATTACCCAATTTATCCCATTCTTTGGAAATTACTGCAGAAATAGCATTAGGAACAGGAAAAACTTCTGGAATAACCGCAGGAGCTTTAAAAACCTTATCCAAACGTATAGAATTAGTATCAAGAGGACTAGAATCCTCTATTTCTAAAGCAATTAGTACTTCTTTAAGTAAAGAGCGAATAAATTCCATCTTAAATAAATATGAAGATTTATCAGCATCAATCTCTGAGATAGAATCCTCTGAACCAGAAGAGTCCAAAGAATCAGAATGATGGTGTTCATTTAAAAATTCATCTGTAGAGAGAGAAGATTTAAAAGACTTTTTACGTTTACTAGAAGGAGAAATAACAGACAAAGCCTTCTTTATGGATTCAGAAACAAAATCTCTTATGTTATCAGGAACATTCTGCACCTTAGATGTTGAGGGAACTGCAACAGGCAATGGTACATTACTAAAGGAAATATTATCTGCTTTAACAAGTTTGTCATGACAATTATTACAAACAACAGCTGGAGGAATAGCTACCAAAAGTTTACAGCAGATACACTTAGCTTTGGTAGATCCAGCAGGCAGTGATTTTCCTGTAGTATCTTCTGGCTCAGATGCAACGTGAGACATCTTGCAATATGTAAGAGAAAAAACAACATATAAAGCAAAATAGATCAAATTCCTTATAAGACAGTTTCAGGAATGGGAAAGAATGCCAAATATCAAGCTTCTAGCAACCAGAAGCAAATGAAAAATGAGACTGAAATAATGTGGAGACAAAAGCGACGCCCATATTTTTTAGCGCCAAATAAGGCGCCCACATTATTTGGCGCCTAAATGCTTTTGGCGCCAAAAATGACGCCACATCCGGAACGCCGACATTTTTGGCGCAAAATAACGTCAAAAAATGACGCAACTTCCGGCGACACGTATGACGCCGGAAACGGAAAATAATTTTTGCGCCAAAAAAGTCCGCGCCAAGAATGACGCAATAAAATGAAGCATTTTCAGCCCCCGCGAGCCTAACAGCCCACAGGGAAAAAAGTCAAATTTTTGAGGTAAGAAAAATATGATAATTCAATGCATAATCCCAAATATGAAACTGACTGTCTGAAAATAAGGAAAGTTGAACATTCTGAGTCAAGGCAAATAAATGTTTGAATACATATATTTAGAACTTTATAAATAAAGTGCCCAACCATAGCTTAGAGTGTCACAGAAAATAAGACTTACTTACCCCAGGACACTCATCTACATGTTTGTAGAAAGCCAAACCAGTACTGAAACGAGAATCAGTAGAGGTAATGGTAAATATAAGAGTATATCGTCGATCTGAAAAGGGAGGTAAGAGATGAATCTCTACGACCGATAACAGAGAACCTTATGAAATAGACCCCGTAGAAGGAGATCACTGCATTCACTAGGCAATACTCTCTTCACATCCCTCTGACATTCACTGCACGCTGAGAGGAAAACCGGGCTCCAACTTGCTGCGGAGCGCATATCAACGTAGAATCTAGCACAAACTTACTTCACCACCTCCCTTGGAGGCAAAGTTTGTAAAACTGATTTGTGGGTGTGGTGAGGGGTGTATTTATAGGCATTTTAAGGTTTGGGAAACTTTGCCCCTCCTGGTAGGAATGTATATCCCATACGTCACTAGCTCATGGACTCTTGTTAATTACATGAAAGAAACAGTAAATATCCCTTTCTACAAAACAATATTCAAAATTGCACAAATTTAGTGTGACGGTAACGCTTTTGCTGCTGAGCCATTTCCACACCACTGTGCTAGGGAGATTTCCAATTTCAACTTTTTTTCTGTGCAGTACCCACTTAAATTATAATTATTTTTTTTAATAAGCAAATCAAGCATTATTAGAAAATAGGCTTTAGTTTTAAGAAGTATCATAAGGGAAAATTCAACCATATAAAACACAAAAATAAATAAATTAAATTTTATGTTCTATATATTAAATAACAATCACTGGACTCATTATTTCCTAAATATTTCATACTGTACAATTCCATATTTAGCATCACCTGCCCAAAACACCAACATCTAGGATTTTAGATCTATTCTGTTCAATGAAAAATAATCATTAAAAATCAGAAGATAACATTTTTGTCACTATGCACCTTCTTGTAATTTATGGACAAGATTAGTAGGCAAAAAACATCTGACCATATAAATGTTACATGTTTTAAAATTACACAAAATTGATTTCTAGAGGAAAAGTTTAAAATATTTTAACAATGTTTCCTTATTCCTACCCATATCCAAACTCATTTAGCCTGACAAAAAAAAAGTTATACTAGAATTTCACAAAATTTCACCCAAATTTTGATTCCAAATTTTGTAATTAATTCAGAGAAATATAGCTCTATGAGCGCTAACATCAACAACAACACAACAAATGAGGTTACTGCCACAATCATTTAATAGCTATAGTGATATTAAACCCAAATCGTGGTACCTCAATCTTTCAAATTTGAAATATTTCTATTGTGAGGAGGGAAATAAATACCTCTTAGAAAGCACCAGAACACCTAGAACTGAACCAACATTGAGAGGTATTGGTTCATTGTTAAAGGGACTCTGAACCCATTTTTTTTTCTTTTGTGATTCAGATAGAGCATGACATTTTAAGCAACTTTCTAATTTACGTCTATTATCAAATTTTCTTAATTCTCTTGGTATCTTTATTTAAAATGCAAGAATGTAAGTTTAGATGCCGGGGCATTTTTGGTGAACAACCTGGGTTTTTCTTGCTGATTGGTGGATAAATTCATCCACCAATAAAAAAGTGCTGTCCAGAGTCCTGAACAAAAAAAAAAGCTTAGAGCCTTCTTTTTCAAATAAAGATAGCAAGTGAACGAAGAAAAATTGATAACAGGAGCAAAATAGAAAGTTGCTTAAAATTGCATGCTCTATCTGAATCACGAAAAAAAAAATTGGGTTCAGTATCCCTGTAAGACCATTAGCTAGCACCTTGACAGACACAGGACTACCTATTTGAAAAAGCAGGTCTGCTGCTTTCAAATAATTCATCTCAAGTTTGTTTATGCAATGTGGGGAACAACATAAGAGATACCCTACCCCTTCAACTGCTGTTCCATATGATTAGGGTTTGTCAGGTGATCATGGTCGCTACAGTGATCAGCTGATAGCCAACTGGGTATGTGACTCCCTCCTTTAAAATCGTGAGACCTCTTGTCCCATTATAGTGCTTATTTTGGGGTGCAAGGGCCTTACTGGCAAGAGTACTGTAAAATGTTACTACTATAAACGTGATTGTGTTTTAATGGCAATCAACTGCTGTCAAAAGGTGTATGAGACATTTAATTCTAAAAATACAGTGCATACATTGCCATTTTAATAGCAATCACCTGTAATGACAGGGGTACTAGACCCCACATAGAAAAAAGTGGGGTCACAAGCACCTTTATGTATTATGGGGTGAATAGGGGCACTTAAAAAGTGCTACTTCCCCCTCTACACAGGTGTGTTCTTGGGGCAAGTGATCACCATTTTCTAGGTGATAAAATAAAGCTTAGAAGGGGTGTGACTTCCTCATTTAAGAGTGTAAACCCCTCTTTCACATAAGGGGCTGCATAGCCTGCAAGATGGTAGACGATTGCCTTTAAAGAAGCAATAACCTTGCAGAACACTTAAAGTGCTGTTAGCCATAATGCGAAGAGGGCAGACTCTTTTAAATATGCAATGTCCAGTGAAATCCAGCACAAAGAGTAGACAGGTGTGCAGGACAGCAGGTTACTGCAAATACCTGAAGCAACAGGTACACAATCCAATGAATAGGCAGCACCACCTGAAGTATGCAAAAATCTTCCTTTTTATTACTTCATAAGCAGGAGTAGGTATACAAATGACTATGTTTCGGGTTCCAAACCCTTAGTCATGTCAATTATACATGTGCAAAATAACACCTTAAAATACCTTAACCAGGTGGACTAACTCCTCCCCTTTAACTCTTCCTTCTCTTCTTTACTCTTAGGTCATTAAAGCTCCCTCTGCTGGGAGTAGAGTAATTTTATATTTATATTAAAAACATACACAAATATATACAGACATTTGGTAGGTTATCTATTGCAAAATTACAACTGAGGCAATATTGTTTTTAAGTATCCTATGCATAGATCTATTACAAAAATAAACCTAGATCAAAGTCTCTATTCATGCCTTTTGGGCTTAGAGCATCTAAAGTATAAATCCAAAACATTTCTTTTCTCCAACATTGGTGTGTCCGGTCCACGGCGTCATCCTTACTTGTGGGATATTCTCTTCCCCAACAGGAAATGGCAAAGAGTCCCAGCAAAGCTGGTCACATGATCCCTCCTAGGCTCCGCCCACCCCAGTCATTCTCTTTGCCGTTGCACAGGCAACATCTCCACGGAGATGGTTAAGAGTTTTTTGGTGTTTAAATGTAGTTTTTATTCTTCTATCAAGTGTTTGTTATTTTAAAATAGTGCTGGTATGTACTATTTACTCGGAAACAGAAAAGGATGAAGATTTCTGTTTGTAAGAGGAAGATGATTTTAGCAGACAGTAACTAAAATCGGTTGCTGTTTCCACACAGGACTGTTGAGATGAAGTAACTTCAGTTGGGGGAAACAGTTAGCAGACCTTTCTGCTTAAGGTGTAACTAGCCATATTTCTAACAAGACCATGTAATGCTGGAAGGCTGTCATTTCCCCTCATGGGGACCGGTAAGCCATTTTCTAAGTCAAATATAAAAGAATAAAGGGTTTAAAAAAGGGCTTAAAAACTGGTAGACATTTTTATGGGCTAAAACGATTGCTTTATTGGGGCATATTATGCAGATTGTAGCTTATAATTGTCATTATAATCTTGGGGAACGTTTAAAAAACGGCAGGCACTGTGTTGGACTCCTTTTTTAGTCTGGGGGCCTTTCTAGTTATAGACTCAGCCTCATTTTCGCGCCATTACTGCGCAGTTGTTTTTGGAGAGCAAGGCATGCAGATGCATGTGTGAGGATCTAAGAATCACTAAAAAAGCTTCTAGAAGGCGTCATTTGGTATCATATTCCCCTCTAGGCTTGGTTGGGTCTCAGCAAAGCATATAGCTGGGACTGTATAGGGGTTAAATTTGAAAACGGCTCCGGTTCCGTTAATTTAAGGGTTAAAGCTCTGAAATTTGGTGTGCAATACTTTTAATGCTTTAAGACACTGTGGTGAAATTTTGGTGAATTTTGAACAATTCCTTCATACTTTTTCACATATTCAGTAATAAAGTGTTTTCAGTTTGAAATTTAAAGTGACAGTAACGGTTTTATTTTAAAACGTTTTTTGTGCTTTGTTGACAAGTTTAAGCCTGTTTAACATGTCTGTACCATCAGATAAGCTATGTTCTATATGTATGAAAGCCAATGTGTCTCCCCATTTAAATTTATGTGATAATTGTGCCATAGTGTCGAAACAAAGTAAGGACAGTAATGCCACAGATAATGATATTGCCCAAGATGATTCCTCAAATGAGGGGAGTAAACATGATACTACATCATCCCCTACTGTGTCTACACCAGTTATGCCCACACAGGAGGCCCCTAGTACATCTAGTGCGCCAATACTTATTACCATGCAACAATTAACGGCTGTAATGGATAATTCCATAGCAAATCTTTTATCCAAAATGCCTACTTATCAGAGAAAGCACGATTGCTCTGTTTTAAACACTGAAGAGCAAGAGGATGCTGATGATAACTGTTCTGACATATCCTCACACCAATCTCAAGGGGCCATGAGGGAGGTTTTGTCTGATGGAGAAATCTCAGATTCAGGAAAAATTTCTCATCAAGCTGAACCTGATGTTGTGACATTTAAATTTAAATTAGAACATCTCCGCGCACTACTTAAGGAGGTGTTATCTACTCTGGATGATTGTGACAATTTGGTCATTCCAGAGAAATTATGTAAGATGGACAAGTTCCTAGAGGTTCCGGTGCCCCCCGACGCTTTTCCTATACCCATGCGGGTGGCGGACATAGTAAATAAAGAGTGGGAAAGGCCCGGCATACTTTTTGTTCCCCCCCCCTATATTTAAGAAATTATTTCCTATAGTCGACCCCAGAAAGGACTTATGGCAGACAGTCCCCAAGGTCGAGGGGGCGGTTTCTACTCTAAACAAACGCACTACTATTCCTATCGAAGATAGTTGTGCTTTCAAAGATCCTATGGATAAGAAATTAGAGGGTTTGCTTAAAAAGATTTTTGTACAGCAAGGTTACCTTCTACAACCAATTTCATGCATTGTTCCTGTCACTACGGCAGCGTGTTTCTGGTTCGAGGAACTAGAAAAGTCGCTCAGTAAAGAATCTTCGTATGAGGAGGTTATGGACAGAGTTCAAGCACTTAAATTGGCTAACTCTTGTTTTAGATGCCGCTTTGCAATTAGCTAGATTAGCGGCGAAAAATTCAGGGTCTGCTATAGTGGCGCGCAGAGCGCTTTGGCTAAAGTCTTGGTCAGCGGATGTGTCTTCCAAGACAAAATTGCTTAACATTCCTTTCAAAGGTAAAACATTATTTGGACCTGATTTGAAAGAGATTATTTCAGACATCACTGGGGGAAAGGGCCACGCCCTCCCACAGGATAGGTCTTTTAAGGCTAAAAATAAGCCTAATTTTCGTCCATTTCGCAGAAACGGACCAGCCTCTAATTCTGTATCCTCTAAGCAAGAGGGTAATACTTCACAACCCAAACCAGCCTGGAAACCAATGCAAGGCTGGAACAAGGGTAAGCAGGCCAAGAAGCCTACCACTGCTACCAAAACAGCATGAAGGGATAGCCCCCGATCCGGGACCGGATCTAGGGGGGGGCAGACTTTCTCTGTTTGCTCAGGCTTGGGCAAGAGATGTTCAGGATCCTTGGGCGCTAGAAATAGTTTCTCAAGGTTATCTCCTGGAATTCAAGGAACTACCCCCAAGGGGGAGGTTCCACAGGTCTCAATTATCTTCAAACCAAATAAAGAGACAGGCATTCTTACATTGTGTAGAAGACCTGTTAAAGATGGGAGTGATACATCCAGTTCCAATAAGAGAACAAGGAATGGGATTTTATTCCAATCTGTTCATAGTTCCCAAAAAAGAGGGAACATTCAGACCAATTTTGGATCTAAAGATCCTAAACAAATTTCTCAGGGTACCATCGTTCAAAATGGAAACTATTCGAACGATCCTACCTACTATCCAGGAAAATCAATTTATGACTACCGTGGATTTAAAGGATGCGTACCTACATATTCCTATCCACAAGGAACATCATCAGTTCCTAAGGTTCGCTTTTCTGGACAAGCATTACGAGTTTGTGGCACTTCCATTCGGATTAGCCACTGCTCCAAGGATTTTCACAAAGGTACTAGGGTCCCTTCTAGCGGTTCTAAGACCAAGGGGCATTGCAGTAGTACCTTACTTGGACGACATCCTGATTCAAGCGTCATCCCTGTCAAAAGCAAAGGCTCATACGGACATCGTCCTAGCCTTTCTCAGATCTCACGGATGGAAGGTGAACAAAGAAAAAAGTTCTCTGTCCCCGTCAACAAGAGTTCCCTTCTTGGGAACAATAATAGATTCCTTAGAAATGAGGATTTTTCTGACAGAGGTCAGAAAATCAAAACTTCTAAGCTCTTGTCAAGTACTTCATTCTGTTCCTCGTCCTTCCATAGCGCAGTGCATGGAAGTAATAGGATTGATGGTTGCAACAATGGACATAGTTCCTTTTGCACGAATTCATCTAAGACCATTACAACTGTGCATGCTCAGACAGTGGAATGGGGATTATACAGACTTGTCTCCGACGATTCAAGTAGATCAAAAGACCAGAGATTCACTCCGTTGGTGGCTGACCCTGGACAATCTGTCACAGGGAATGAGCTTCTGCAGACCAGAGTGGGTCATTGTCACGACCTACGACAGCCTAGTGGGCTGGGGCGCGGTCTGGGAATCCCTGAAAGCTCAGGGTCTATGGTCTCGGGAAGAGTCTCTTCTCCCGATAAACATTCTGGAACTGAGAGCGATATTCAATGCTCTCAGAGCTTGGCCTCAACTAGCAAAGGCCAAATTCATAAGGTTTCAGTCAGACAACATGACGACCGTTGCATATATCAATCATCAGGGGGGAACAAGGAGTTCCCTGGCGATGAAAGAAGTGACCAAGATAATTCAATGGGCGGAGGATCACTCCTGCCACTTGTCTGCGATCCACATCCCAGGAGTGGAAAATTGGGAAGCGGATTTTCTGAGTCGTCAGACATTCCATCCGGGGGAGTGGGAACTCCATCCGGAAATCTTTGCCCAAATAACTCAATTATGGGGCATTCCAGACATGGATCTGATGGCGTCTCGTCAGAACTTCAAGGTTCCTTGCTACGGGTCCAGATCGAGGGATCCCAAGGCGACTCTAGTAGATGCACTAGTAGCACCTTGGACCTTCAACCTAGCTTATGTATTCCCACCGTTTCCTCTCATCCCCAGGCTAGTAGCCAGGATCAATCAGGAGAGGGCCTCGGTGATCTTGATAGCTCCTGCGTGGCCACGCAGGACTTGGTATGCAGACCTGGTGAATATGTCATCGGCTCCACCATGGAAGCTACCTTTGAGACAGGACCTTCTTGTTCAGGGTCCATTCGAACATCCGAATCTGGTTTCCCTCCAACTGACGGCTTGGAGTTTGAACGCTTGATTTTATCAAAGCGTGGGTTTTCAGATTCTGTAATAGATACTCTGATTCAGGCTAGAAAGCCTGTAACTAGAAAAATTTACCATAAAATATGGAAAAAAATATATCTGTTGGTGTGAATCTAAAGGATTCCCATGGAACAAGATAAGAATTCCTAAGATTCTATCCTTTCTACAAGAAGGTTTGGAGAAAGGATTATCTGCAAGTTCTCTAAAGGGACAGATCTCTGCTTTATCTGTTTTACTTCACAAAAGACTGGCAGCCGTGCCAGATGTTCAAGCATTTGTTCAGGCTCTGGTTAGGATCAAGCCTGTTTACAGACCTTTGACTCCTCCCTGGAGTCTAAATCTAGTTCTTTCAGTTCTTCAAGGGGTTCCGTTTGAACCCTTACATTCCGTAGATATTAAGTTACTATCTTGGAAAGTTTTGTTTTTGGTTGCAATTTCTTCTGCTAGAAGAGTTTCAGAGTTATCTGCTCTGCAGTGTTCTCCGCCCTATCTGGTGTTCCATGCAGATAAGGTGGTTTTGCGTACTAAGCCTGGTTTTCTTCCGAAAGTTGTTTCCAACAAAAATATTAACCAGGAGATAGTTGTACCTTCTTTGTGTCCGAAATCCAGTTTCAAAGAAGGAACGTTTGTTACACAATTTGGACGTAGTCCGTGCTCTAAAATTCTATTTAGAGGCTACTAAAGATTTCAGACAAACATCTTCCTTGTTTGTTGACCATGTAATGCTGGAAGGCTGTCATTTCCCCTCATGGGGACCGGTAAGCCATTTTCTTAGTCAAATATAAAAGAATAAAGGGTTTAAAAAAGGGCTTAAAAACTGGTAGACATTTTTATGGGCTAAAACGATTGCTTTATTGGGGCATATTATGCAGATTGTAGCTTATAATTGTCATTATAATCTTGGGGAACGTTTAAAAAACGGCAGGCACTGTGTTGGACTCCTTTTTTAGTCTGGGGGCCTTTCTAGTTATAGACTCAGCCTCATTTTCGCGCCATTACTGCGCAGTTGTTTTTGGAGAGCAAGGCATGCAGATGCATGTGTGAGGATCTAAGAATCACTAAAAAAAGCTTCTAGAAGGCGTCATTTGGTATCGTATTCCCCTCTAGGCTTGGTTGGGTCTCAGCAAAGCATATAGCTGGGACTGTATAGGGGTTAAATTTGAAAACGGCTCAGGTTCCGTTAATTTAAGGGTTAAAGCTCTGAAATTTGGTGTGCAATACTTTTAATGCTTTAAGACACTGTGGTGAAATTTTGGTGAATTTTGAACAATTCCTTCATACTTTTTCACATATTCAGTAATAAAGTGTTTTCAGTTTGAAATTTAAAGTGACAGTAACGGTTTTATTTTAAAACGTTTTTTGTGCTTTGTTGACAAGTTTAAGCCTGTTTAACATGTCTGTACCATCAGATAAGCTATGTTCTATATGTATGAAAGCCAATGTGTCTCCCCATTTAAATTTATGTGATAATTGTGCCATAGTGTCCAAACAAAGTAAGGACAGTAATGCCACAGATAATGATATATCCCAAGATGATTCCTCAAATGAGGGGAGTAAACATGATACTACATCATCCCCTACTGTGTCTACACCAGTTATGCCCACACAGGAGGCCCCTAGTACATCTAGTGCGCCAATACTTATTACCATGCAACAATTAACGGCTGTAATGGATAATTCCATAGCAAATCTTTTATCCAAAATGCCTACTTATCAGAGAAAGCGCGATTGCTCTGTTTTAAACACTGAAGAGCAAGAGGACACTGATGATAACTGTTCTGACATACCCTCACACCAATCTCAAGGGGCCATGAGGGAGGTTTTGTCTGATGGAGAAATCTCAGATTCAGGAAAAATTTCTCATCAAGCTGAACCTGATGTTGTGACATTTAAATTTAAATTAGAACATCTCCGCGCACTGCTTAAGGAGGTGTTATCTACTCTGGATGATTGTGACAATTTGGTCATTCCAGAGAAATTATGTAAGATGGACAAGTTCCTAGAGGTTCCGGTGCCCCCCGACGCTTTTCCTATACCCATGCGGGTGGCGGACATAGTAAATAAAGAGTGGGAAAGGCCAGGCATACCTTTTGTTCCCCCCCCTATATTTAAGAAATTATTTCCTATAGTCGACCCCAGAAAGGACTTATGGCAGACAGTCCCCAAGGTCGAGGGGGCGGTTTCTACTCTAAACAAACGCACTACTATTCCTATCGAAGATAGTTGTGCTTTCAAAGATCCTATGGATAAGAAATTAGAGGGTTTGCTTAAAAAGATTTTTGTACAGCAAGGTTACCTTCTACAACCAATTTCATGCATTGTTCCTGTCACTACGGCAGCGTGTTTCTGGTTCGAGGAACTAGAAAAGTCGCTCAGTAAAGAATCTTCGTATGAGGAGGTTATGGACAGAGTTCAAGCACTTAAATTGGCTAACTCTTGTTTTAGATGCCGCTTTGCAATTAGCTAGATTAGCGGCGAAAAATTCAGGGTTTGCTATAGTGGCGCGCAGAGCGCTTTGGCTAAAGTCTTGGTCAGCGGATGTGTCTTCCAAGACAAAATTGCTTAACATTCCTTTCAAAGGTAAAACATTATTTGGACCTGATTTGAAAGAGATTATTTCAGACATCACTGGGGGAAAGGGCCACGCCCTCCCACAGGATAGGTCTTTTAAGGCTAAAAATAAGCCTAATTTTCGTCCATTTCGCAGAAACGGACCAGCCTCTAATTCTGTATCCTCTAAGCAAGAGGGTAATACTTCACAACCCAAACCAGCCTGGAAACCAATGCAAGGCTGGAACAAGGGTAAGCAGGCCAAGAAGCCTACCACTGCTACCAAAACAGCATGAAGGGATAGCCCCCGATCCGGGACCGGATCTAGTGGGGGGCAGACTTTCTCTCTTTGCTCAGGCTTGGGCAAGAGATGTTCAGGATCCTTGGGCGCTAGAAATAGTTTCTCAAGGTTATCTCCTGGAATTCAAGGAACTACCCCCAAGGGGGAGGTTCCACAGGTCTCAATTATCTTCAAACCAAATAAAGAGACAGGCATTCTTACATTGTGTAGAAGACCTGTTAAAGATGGGAGTGATACATCCAGTTCCAATAAGAGAACAAGGAATGGGATTTTATTCCAATCTGTTCATAGTTCCCAAAAAAGAGGGAACACTCAGACCAATTTTGGATCTAAAGATCCTAAACAAATTTCTCAGGGTACCATCGTTCAAAATGGAAACTATTCGAACGATCCTACCTACTATCCAGGAAAATCAATTTATGACTACCGTGGATTTAAAGGATGCGTACCTACATATTCCTATCCACAAGGAACATCATCAGTTCCTAAGGTTCGCTTTTCTGGACAAGCATTACGAGTTTGTGGCACTTCCATTCGGATTAGCCACTGCTCCAAGGATTTTCACAAAGGTACTAGGGTCCCTTCTAGCGGTTCTAAGACCAAGGGGCATTGCAGTAGTACCTTACTTGGACGACATCCTGATTCAAGCGTCGTCCCTGTCAAAAGCAAAGGCTCATACGGACATCGTCCTAGCCTTTCTCAGATCTCACGGATGGAAGGTGAACAAAGAAAAAAGTTCTCTGTCCCCGTCAACAAGAGTTCCCTTCTTGGGAACAATAATAGATTCCTTAGAAATGAGGATTTTTCTGACAGAGGTCAGAAAATCAAAACTTCTAAGCTCTTGTCAAGTACTTCATTCTGTTCCTCGTCCTTCCATAGCGCAGTGCATGGAAGTAATAGGATTGATGGTTGCAACAATGGACATAGTTCCTTTTGCACGAATTCATCTAAGACCATTACAACTGTGCATGCTCAGACAGTGGAATGGGGATTATACAGACTTGTCTCCGACGATTCAAGTAGATCAAAAGACCAGAGATTCACTCCATTGGTGGCTGACCCTGGACAATCTGTCACAGGGAATGAGCTTCCGCAGACCAGAGTGGGTCATTGTCACGACCGACGCCAGCCTAGTGGGCTGGGGCGCGGTCTGGGAATCCCTGAAAGTTCAGGGTCTATGGTCTCGGGAAGTGTCTCTTCTCCCGATAAACATTCTGGAACTGAGAGCGATATTCAATGCTCTCAGAGCTTGGCCTCAACTAGCAAAGGCCAAATTCATAAGGTTTCAGTCAGACAACATGACGACCGTTGCATATATCAATCATCAGGGGGGAACAAGGAGTTCCCTGGCGATGAAAGAAGTGACCAAGATAATTCAATGGGCGGAGGATCACTCCTGCCACTTGTCTGCGATCCACATCCCAGGAGTGGAAAATTGGGAAGCGGATTTTCTGAGTCGTCAGACATTCCATCCGGGGGAGTGGGAACTCCATCCGGAAATCTTTGCCCAAATAACTCAATTATGGGGCATTCCAGACATGGATCTGATGGCGTCTCGTCAGAACTTCAAGGTTCCTTGCTACGGGTCCAGATCCAGGGATCCCAAGGCGACTCTAGTAGATGCACTAGTAGCACCTTGGACCTTCAACCTAGCTTATGTATTCCCACCGTTTCCTCTCATCCCCAGGCTAGTAGCCAGGATGAATCAGGAGAGGGCCTCAGTGATCTTGATAGCTCCTGCGTGGCCACGCAGGACTTGGTATGCAGACCTGGTGAATATGTCATCGGCTCCACCATGGAAGCTACCTTTGAGACAGGACCTTCTTGTTCAGGGTCCATTTGAACATCCGAATCTGGTTTCCCTCCAACTGACGGCTTGGAGTTTGAACGCTTGATTTTATCAAAGCGTGGGTTTTCAGATTCTGTAATAGATACTCTGATTCAGGCTAGAAAGCCTGTAACTAGAAAAATTTACCATAAAATATGGAAAAAAATATATCTGTTGGTGTGAATCTAAAGGATTCCCATGGAACAAGATAAGAATTCCTAAGATTCTATCCTTTCTACAAGAAGGTTTGGAGAAAGGATTATCTGCAAGTTCTCTAAAGGGACAGATCTCTGCTTTATCTGTTTTACTTCACAAAAGACTGGCAGCCGTGCCAGATGTTCAAGCATTTGTTCAGGCTCTGGTTAGGATCAAGCCTGTTTACAGACCTTTGACTCCTCCCTGGAGTCTAAATTTAGTTCTTTCAGTTCTTCAAGGGGTTCCGTTTGAACCCTTACATTCCGTAGATATTAAGTTACTATCTTGGAAAGTTTTGTTTTTGGTTGCAATTTCTTCTGCTAGAAGAGTTTCAGAGTTATCTGCTCTGCAGTGTTCTCCGCCCTATCTGGTGTTCCATGCAGATAGGGTGGTTTTGCGTACTAAGCCTGGTTTTCTTCCGAAAATTGTTTCCAACAAAAATATTAACCAGGAGATAGTTGTACCTTCTTTGTGTCCGAATCCAGTTTCAAAGAAGGAACGTTTGTTACACAATTTGGACGTAGTCCGTGCTCTAAAATTCTATTTAGAGGCTACTAAAGATTTCAGACAAACATCTTCCTTGTTTGTTGTTTATTCTGGTAAAAGGAGAGGTCAAAAAGCGACTTCTACCTCTCTTTCCTTTTGGTTTAAAAGCATTATCCGATTGGCTTATGAGACTGCCGGACGGCAGCCTCCTGAAAGAATCACAGCTCACTCCACTAGGGCTGTGGCTTCCACATGGGCCTTCAAGAACGAGGCTTCTGTTGACCAGATATGTAAGGCAGCGACTTGGTCTTCACTGCACACTTTTGCCAAATTTTACAAATTTGATACTTTTGCTTCTTCGGAGGCTATTTTTGGGAGAAAGGTTTTGCAAGCCGTGGTGCCTTCCATTTAGGTGACCTGATTTGCTCCCTCCCTTCATCCGTGTCCTAAAGCTTTGGTATTGGTTCCCACAAGTAAGGATGACGCCGTGGACCGGACACACCAATGTTGGAGAAAACAGAATTTATGCTTACCTGATAAATTACTTTCTCCAACGGTGTGTCCGGTCCACGGCCCGCCCTGGTTTTTTAATCAGGTCTGATGAATTATTTTCTCTAACTACAGTCACCACGGTATCATATGGTTTCTCCTATATATATTTCCTCCTGTCCGTCGGTCGAATGACTGGGGTGGGCGGAGCCTAGGAGGGATCATGTGACCAGCTTTGCTGGGACTCTTTGCCATTTCCTGTTGGGGAAGAGAATATCCCACAAGTAAGGATGACGCCGTGGACCGGACACACCGTTGGAGAAAGTAATTTATCAGGTAAGCATAAATTCTATTTTCTTTTTAATAACAGCTCCCTATTACCCCCTCTCCTGGGTATGGGGACCCAGTCTATTATTTGAAACCTTAACTGGGAAATTCCGTGACCTGCCTCTAGAAAGTGACAGGCCACACAGGCTTCTTTATCTCCCCTTCTAATGCTAGATTTGCGTTGCACCATCCTATCTCTTACACTTTGTGTCGCTTCACTGATATAAATTTTGGCACACGGACACTTAATTAGGTATACAACAAATGTAGAATTGCAGGTGAAATACCCATTAAATTTAAACCTTTTACCGGTTATTGGATGAAAAAAAACCTGTCTCCTTTGATTACACTATTACAACTAGAGCAACCCAAACATGGGAGACAGCCCTTCTTTTGTGTACTTAGATAACAAGTAGTATCTCTCTCTTTAGACTACCCAGATCAGCCTAACTAACATATCCCTTAAGTAAGGAGCATGTGTATACGGCATAGGGGGATCCTTACATTTTTTTAATTCTGGATGACAATCCTTTATAATATGCCAATGGCATCTGATTATTTTTGTATCTTAGAGCTATGTGTTGAATTCTGAGACAAATACCATTCTTTCATCCCTGTCCTTTCTTTTAGTAAGCTCAAGTGCTTTTTGGCATGGAATCTTATTCACTTCTTCTATGTTTTCTTTAGTCAATTCTGCAGGGTAACCCCTTTCTAGAAAGCGTATGCCTTCCTCAGTCAGTCTAGTCTCTACTAAAGTATCATCTTTCACAATTCTTTTAACTTGAAACAATTGAATCTTAGGTAAAGATTTTTTTAATGAAGGAAAATGGGCACTGGTATAAAGCAACAACCTTTGTGTCCAAAAAATTAACACTTTTCTCACTCCATGTAAGTGTAAACTTAATGTATCTAGAGTTAAAGGGACACTCTACCCAAAAAAATTCTTTCGTGATTCAGATTGAGCATGAAATTTTAAGCAACTTTCTAATTTACTCCTATTATCAAATTTTCTTCATTCTCTTGGTATCTTTATTTGAAATGCAAGAATGTAAGTTTAGATGTCGGCCCATTTTTGGTGAACAACCTGGGTTGTCCTTGCTGATTGGTGGATAAATCCATCCACCAATAAAAAAGTGCTGTCCAGAGTACTGAAACCAAAAAAAAGCTTAGATGCCTTCTTTTTCAAATAATGATAGCAAGAGAACGAAGAAAAATTGATCATAGGAGTAAATTAGAAAGTTGTTTAAAATTGCATGCTCTTTCTGAATTACAAAAGAAAAAATTTGGGTACAGTGTCCCTTTAAGATTGAGAGTATGTACAAATTCTTGTAGGGATCCAATGTCACCCCACCATATGCCAAAGATGTAATCTATATAATGCCACCAGGTGGCGCCATATAGATGGAACAATTCATTTTCAAATACTAAGTGTTCTTCATACCAATACATATATATGTTGGCATATGTAGGGGCAACATTGGACCCCATAGCTGTCCCTTGTCGCTGTTTAAAGAAAGAATCATGAAACAGAAAATAATTGCAACATAAAATGATTTCCAATAATTCAGTAAGGAACTGTTGTTCTTGTAAAGTAAACTCTTTACTAGCTGCCAGGACACTTTTAATGACATCTATTCCAATTATGTGGGTAATTGATGTATAAAGACTGACAATATCAAGACTGTAAAGGATGCGTTTTTCATATTTCCATGATAACTCATCAAATTTTAGCAAAAAATCACCAGTATCTCTGATGTAGGAAGATTATTGCATGACAAAAGGCCTAAGAACTTTATCTAGGTACACTAAAATATTAGTGAAAACAGAGTCAGTCGCTGCCACTATTGGGCGACCTGGTGGTTTTAAAAGGTTTTTCTGGACTTTAGGCAGGGTATAAAACACTGGAATAGTGTATTCATCTTTTATAAGGAATTTCCTTGTTTCCAAATCTATTATCCCATGCCTGAAGCCCTTATCCACAGTGTTAACAATGGTTTCCAAGATTTTTTTTTTGATGGGTCAGAAGTCAGCTTTCCATATATTTAGGAAAAAAGAGGGGGGGGGGGGTAAGTCTGGATCAGTACCTATGTGCTCAATGCCTACTCTAAAAGGTATACTGCGATCTCCCTCATGCAGTTAGAAAACAAGTGTATGAAGAAAAAGAAATAGAGTGGCGCTCTGAGCTGAGCTCAAGTGGTATATGTGTCTAAATATTATATATACAAATAGTCCTAAATAAGGATTCAAAAACAACTTTAACAATACTATGATTGAAATACACTGAAATAACCTGGAGGTGCAGATACTACAATAATATAAATATTGAAATACACTGAAATAACCTGGAGGTGCAAATAATGCAGTATTATAAATATTTCAATAATATAAATATTCTGAAAAAACCTGGAGGTGCAAATACTGCAATAATATAAATATTTATTGGATTACATAAAATGAAAAATAACAATAAAAACAATGAGAAAAGTACTAAAAGTTGGTTGAGACCGTACTTCTAATAGTTAATAAGGCGGTACAAAGGATCACTATAAAAATAACATTTTTTGCTATGACAAGTTAACTTGATAAAGGCATTCATTGCCGAAATGCGTGGAAGAGTGACTTGTCTTCCAGGAATACAAACTGTTCAGATGCTGAACAAGGAACATCACTATCAATGAGGTTTGAATTTGGAACGCATTACAGACTTCCCTATTGGCGGATCAGGTCAGGTGACCAGAAACACACACGCTGACAGTGAAGATGCTGTACACACGCCCAGAAGTCACAAAAGAACTCAGCGTGGTAAGTTTACAGCATACGAGTCTGTCACAGATGTGGATAACTCCGTCAAGAAGTCTGGTAAGAGATTCGACAAAAGAACTGACCGGTCAGTACAGAGACTTAGGTGCGTGTAGCACTTTTCTGTGAAATTTACATAAGAAATTATACACAAGAAACTTGAAAAGAATTCCATTGCCTCAGCCAATAGTGGTTACAAACACCCCAAAAAGGATACATCTTTGCCTTTTCTATAAGTGACCGTAAAACTGACAAAACTACAAGTGTGGGATTACAAATAAGATACGGAAGCCATTGCTTTATTAACTGAATTGTGCCCGTACTTTGCTAAATTCAGTGACATTAAAGGATACATCTTTGCCTTTTCTATAAGTGATCAGAAAGAGACAAATATAAGATAAACATATTATTAGTATCGGATACCGAATAGTATTAAGACCGATACATAGAAGCTACTATTCTGTAAAGTGAATTGTGTCAGTATTTGATTCAGCTCATATAGAATACACATTTTTTTTCCTATATTTGCACTTTTAAGATACCTATACTTTTAAGATTTTATAAAAGAAGTTTTAAACGATGTGGCCACATCTTTATTGCTGAATTATTAATTGCTTAGTACCTTTCTCATTGTTTTTATTGTTATTTTTCATTTTATGTAATCCAATAAATATTTATATTATTGCAGTATTTGCACCTCCTGGTTTTTTCAGAATATTTATATTATTGAAATATTTATAATACTGCATTATTTGCACCTCCAGGTTATTTCAGTGTATTTCAATATTTATATTATTGTAGTATTTGCACCTCCAGGTTATTTCAGTGTATTTACATACCTGATATCAATCGTAGTATTGTTAAAGTTGTTTTTGATTCCTTATTTAGGACGATTTGTATATATAATATTTAGACACATATACCACCTGAGCTCAGCCCAGAGCGCCACTCTATTTCTTTTTCTTCATACAGCTTTTCATATATTGTGGTGTCTGATAGTTGAGATATAATCTCCTTAACATAGTAATCTTTGCTTAATACCACAGCTGCTCCAACCCTTATCGGCCTGCTTTAAAATGATATCTTTATACGTTTTTAAGGTATTTAAAGCCTTGGATTGCTGTTTATTTAAATGTCCTTTACGCCTTTTGTTCATTTGCACAGTTTTATTCAGTTCCTTTACATTTTTAACATCACCTTTAACTAAGGTGATTAATGTTTCAATAGAATATGGGATTATGAACAGCAGGAGTAAATTTGCTCTTGTTTCTCAGATCCAAATTTTTAATAGACAACTCTTGGATAACATTTTTGTCTAATACATTCATTTTATCACAATTAGCAAAAAATGATTTTAGCTTAAGGCTTCTAAAGAATTTATGCAAAACGTTTTCAAGTTTAAACCAGTTCCCTGGTGAGTCTCTGCAAAACGAAAAACCTTTAACCAGTACCTCCTGTTGTGCTTTATTAAGGTCAGATCCAGAGATGTTAATTAAACACAGCGGCTGCCGCAACAAGTTGTTCTCCTCGGCAGTGATGTATTGCCCATTCCGGTTCCTTTTTGGGAGGCTTTTACTCCCCCCCTCTACGACCTTAATGTCAGATTCCCCCCGATGAGTAATTAGAGGTGGCCTCCAAATTACTTTCCCATCTTGGAGCCCTCTGAAATCTGTGTCACGCAGAACTGGAAGTGCCTCTCAGTTTCCTTCCGGTTGGGTCCCTGGTCCAGTGGTAAACAGTTCCCGCTTGGTAGTCTTGCTCATTTCTCAAGAATTTGGTACGTTTTTTATTTTCTATTTCTTTGTGAAGTACAGTGATTTTATTGTTGACCTCACTGAGCTGTTTTTCGATATCCATTGTTTTGCTTGATTCTTTTAATGAAGTCTCCAGCTGTTTGATCTCCTCTCCTTGGGCATCAATAGCCTTTTGCAGATATTAAAATGTGAGCACTATTAAATCTAGGGAGCACTTATTTAATATTTGTTTGAATTTTGTACAATATTCCTTGTTGTTTGCTAATAATGTCGGTCTAGTGCTCATCCTCAGCCACCTGAGGAGTTTTTCCCATGTAAGTGGTCTAGGGGATGAGATATGGGTTTTCAAATTCCTCCCTCCCAGCTCCAGACTCACAACCACAAAATTTCCTGACTCAGCAGGGAGTTCCTGGTTGTCTGTGACATCACCACACAGGGACATAGAGACATCACAAGTAGTTCCTGCAAGAACTGGCAAATGGGAAGGAGACTTCAGTCTCCTGTCCCCGATGAAGTGCAGAGGCCACTAGGATCTGGATCAGTACAGGTCCCTAGGATCTGTCATCAAGCAATTAAGGTTTTAATATTAAAAAATATCTCTATAGTGATTAAAACACAACTTGTATAAGCCACAATCTAAAAAATAAAACTAATTTGTTACTTGGTTTTCACCTATGACTCTGGACATTAGATTTAAAGCACAAATCAACAAGTAAATGAATGTAGTATCTATATTGAGATGTGGAAATTGCTTTCAATATTCAATAAGAAACAATAGGTTAGTATAATCACCCCATTATGTGAAGAACTTAATAGTAGCCACTTAACTGTTGATCCTCTCAGAGATTCCCCTATGATCAGGATATTCGAACTTAGTAACTTGGAAGTGTTAAATAGATCTCCTATACCTGAATATAGCTCACATTTAATAGATATGATTGAACTGATATGATCTTGTTTCCCCAATACTTTTGTGCCCATGTGGATAAATAACAATTGGGATAATCAGATCTTTTATTGCCTTGGTAAAAACATAATTTATGCTTACCTGATAAATGTATTTCTCTTGTGGTGTATCCAGTCCACGGATCATCCATTACTTGTGGGATATTCTCCTTCCCAACAGGAAGCTGCAAGAGGATCACCCACAGCAGAGCTGTCTATATAGCTCCTCCCCTAACTGCCACTACCAGTCATTCGACCGAAGACAAACAAGAGAAAGGAGAAACTATAGGGTGCAGTGGTGACTGTAGTTTAAAAATTAAAAAACACCTGCCTTAAAATGACAGGGCGGGCCGTGGACTGGATACACCACAAGAGAAATAAATTTATCAGGTAAGCATAAATTCTGTTTTCTCTTGTAAGGTGTATCCAGTCCACGGATCATCCATTACTTGTGGGATACCAATACCAAAGCTATAGGAAACGGATGAAGGGAGGGACAAGGCAGGCGCATAAACGGAAGGCACCACTGCCTGCAAGACCTTTCTCTCAAAAATAGCCTCCGAAGAAACAAAAGTATCAAATTTATAGAACTTTGAAAAAGTATGAAGCGAAGACCAAGTCGCCGCCTTACAAATCTGTTCAACAGAAGCCTCATTTTTAAAAGCCCATGTGGAAGCTACTGCTCTAGTAGAATGGCCAGCAGTCTCATAAGCTAAGCGTATTATACTCCTTAGCCAAAAAGAAAGAGAGGTTGCCTAAGCCTTTTGGCCTCTCCTCTGTCCAGAGTAGACAACAAACAATGCAGATGTTTGACGAAAATCTTTAGTAGCTTGTAAATAAAACTTTAAAGCACGAACCACGTAAGAGTGTGTAAAAGACGTTCCTTCTTTGAAGAAGGATTAGGACACAGTGACGGTACAACAATCTCCTGATTGATATTTTTTTTTTTTTTTTTTTTTAGTATTGTATTGGAAGTTAATTTATTGAAAACTGCAGCCTATGACAAGATAGTAATTTTTTTATTTTTTTAAAATATTTTTATTGAGGTTATAAAATAAGTAATACAAGCAAGCAAAACGTCAAACAAAAACCAAATTGACAGTTAGGTAATCATCGTAGGACATTGTCCTTTAACATACAAATTGCTTGAGGATATAAATACAATTTAAGCAATGAACCTCAGTTTTCTAGTATAAAGTGAACTCCTGAAGTATAATTATATATAATATGGAGTTAAATGGTATCCCCCAAAGAACTAACGAGGCCTCTCTTGGACCTCCTGGACTGCATTATAAACATGCTGGAGGACTTTAAGGAGGAGATAAAATAACAAATAGGCCACTCTTGGGCCTAAGGATTGAAATAATAAGATAACTTTATGGAAAACAACTGTGATATACTGATATAAATAAAAAATATAAGTAACTATAGCACCAAAGGGAACACTTCTAAGCGAACAGCAACATACCTATCTTGTAATATCCCCTTGCATATTCAGAACAAATAATACAAACATTAAGGTCATTCATTATATTTTTTCCCTTTGATATAGAAGAAAGTATGATGCTAGTAGTCAAACACTAACCTGGTGAGGTAGTAAACTTGTCTTTTAGTATGGGGGTAAAGTACATATGGTAAGAATTACTTCTAAAAAGGGCAAAGATTATATGGCACAGGGGTGGCATGTAGCTAGAAATCATATAAACAGAAATGCTGACTTAGTTAGAATTCACATATATAGGGTGATGCCGCAATCTTTAGACTTAAAATATTCTCTTTATGTTCAGTGCATATGTGGGTGAAAATTAGCTATTACCCTATGTCAGCCAATAAACGGGAATTAGTCGGTAACCCTCAATGCACCATCGTAATATGCACTCCTGGAGACCCGCATCCCGGCCGCAGACAGCAGGTTCCCAGGTTGGGCTCTAAATGATGAATTCTGACCCCTATGAGGCAAAAGTGGTCTCAACTATCAAAGACTCACTTGTCCTGAGAAGGTTAGGGGATATAAATGGGAAATATGAGAACATAGTAAATACCAATCCAATATTAAAAGGGATCACTCCCTACTATAGTGCTGTGCATATAGTGTATACATTGCAGCAATAAAGACCTCTCTCAAAAGCCATTAACCTAACACTATACATATTAATTAAAGTATGAGAGGAAATGTAAATTAGTGTTGGTGACTTGGGTTGTAGACAAAAAGGGTTTGTTAGCTCTTATCGATAATTAGGTACAGAACACCTAGAAAATATAACTAACTCAATATTCAGGGTATAATGTCAGCTAAGAAGTATATACAAACAGAACACCCCTAGAGCCACCACCACAAGAACATACATAGTAAATTAAACTTTAAGAGTCTCTCAAACATCCGGCGTATGAGCCATCATTAAAGCAAGTAAGACCCATAATAACTCACAGGTTATCCATTATTCAGGGCAATCATAGTGGTAATATAATTTTAGAACCTGGCCGATAGGTAAAGCAGGTATAAGGAAAAGCAGACCTATTTCCGAACGTCCAAGGTACTACTAAGCCTGCCAAGTCAGTTCTATGCCAGATCCCCTAGCATAAGGATTCAGCCGACCCCGGTCTTTCGCCATATTGATGCAATCTCAGGCTGCTGGGTGTGAGGGGCACCAACTTGATCTTGTCTCTGGCGAGCAGCACATGAATTATTCGTAGTGAGTACCTTCAATGTCCTCAGTCCAAAGGACTCTAGCTGCTTATTTTCAAACATCAAGGCTAGGGGCTCTGCACTGCTCTGCCATCGGCTCCCGGGTGGCTGCCCTCTGATGAAATCTGCAGGCATATCCAGCTGGCTGTTCTGCTCGACCCCGGCGGGTTTGGTGTTACTCAGCACCGCATCACGCGGACTCTCACTGCAGCTTGTTTCACTTACTTTCAGGTCCCCATTGAAAGTCAGCGGGCTCATCGCCTCCGGCTGAGACGGCGAGCTTAGTGAGAAACACTCACCAATGAGCTTGTGGAGTCTTTGATAATGATCGTCCAGCAGCTTAAGCAACGCTGCTTCTAAGGCCTTGCCATCCATGTTCAATATCATCAAGTGCGTGGTGGGAGGCTTCCGTAGATATGCACTCACTTGTACTCTAAGACAAAGTGTTCCCTATAATGAACAGAGAAACTATCCTATGAAAGGATACCGTAACCCCAGAGTTTGGGGAGGGGGGGGTAATTTTGTGGCAGCCCCAGATCCATGCAAGAGCTCATACACAGGGTCGCTTCTCAGATTCTTCACAAAGTTATAAAGATGGCTGACTATCCTGTGAGAGATCACCGCACCAATCTTTCTCACAGAACATAGGCATAGACACAATCAAATCCTCGATATCGAGTACACATCAGTTCCCAGGTAGTCATATGTCCTCGAATGGGCACAATTCAAGCTTATTTCTGTAGGAAGTTTATAATAGGACACATAAGGACCAGGAGCTTCACAAAGACGCGTCCTGCCGCCATGAGAGTAGGCTCCACCCCCCTGATTGATATTTTTATTAGATACCACCTTAGGTAAAAAAACAGGTTTGGTACCCTTGAAGAACCTTAAGAACTAAATTTAAACTCCAAGGCGGAGCAACAGGTTTAAACACAGGCTTGATTCTGACTAAAGCCTGACAAAACGCCTGCACATCTGGAACCTCAGCCAGACGTTTGTGCAAAAGAATAGACAGAGCAGAAATCTGTCCTTTTAAGGAACTAGCTGACAAACCCTTCTCCAATCCTTCTTGGAGAAAAGATAATATCCTAGGAATCCTGACCTTACTCCATGAGTAACCCTTGGATTCACACCAATGAAGATATTTACACCATATCTTATGATAGATTTTCCTGGTGACAGGCTTTCGCGCCTGTATTAAGGTATCAATGACCGACTCGGAGAAACCACGCTTTGATAAAATCAAGCGTTCAATCTCCAAGCAGTCAGCCGCAGAGAAATTAGATTTGGATGGTTGAAAGGACCCTGAAGTAGAAGGTCCTGCCTCAGAGGCAGAGTCCATGGTGGAAAGGATGACATGTCCACCAGATCTGCATACCAAGTCCTGCGTGGCCACGCAGGTGCTATCAAAATTACAGATGCTCTCTACTGTTTGATCTTGGCAATCAGACAAGGGAGCAGAGGAAATGGTGGAAACACATAAGCCATGTTGAAGGATCACGGCGCTGCTAGAGCATCTATCAGCGCTGCCTTGGGATCCCTGGACCTGGATCCGTAACAAGGAAGCTTGGCGTTCTGGCAAGACGCCATGAGATCCAGTTCTGGTTTGCCCCAACGTTGAATCAACTGTGCAAACACCTCCATATGGAGCTCCCACTCCCCCGGATGAAAAGTCTGATGACTTAGAAAATCTGCCTCCCAGTTCTCTACTCCTGGGATATGGATAGCTGATAGATGGCAAGAGTGAATCTCTGCTCATTGAATTATCTTTGAAACCTCCAACATCGCTAGGGAACTCCTTGTTCCCCCCTTGATGGTTGATGTAAGCTACAGTCGTGATGTTGTCCGACTGAAATCTGATGAACCTCACTGCCGCTAGCTGAGGCCAAGCCTGAGGAGCATTGAATATCGCTCTTAATTCCAGAATGTTTATTGGAAGGAGTGCCTCCCCCTGAGTCCACGACCCCTGAGCCTTCAGAGAGTTCCAGACTGCACCCCAGCCCAGAAGGCTGGCATCTGTTGTTACTATTGTCCAATCTGGCCTGCGGGAAGGTCATACCTTTGGACAGATGGACCCGAGATAGCCACCAGAGAAGAGAATCCCTGGTCTCTTGATCCAGATTTAGTAGAGGGGACAAATCTGTGTAATCCCCATTCCACTGACTGAGCATGCAGAGTTGCAGCGGTCTGAGATGTAGGCGGGCAAACGGAACTATGTCCATTGCCGCTACCATTAAGCCGATTACTTCCATACACTGAGCCACCGAAGGGCACCACAGTCGTGATGTTGTCCGACTGAAATCTGATGTACCTCAGAGTTGCTAACTGAGGCCAAGCCTGAAGAGCATTGAATATCGCTCTTCCAGAATATTTATTGGAAGGAGTGTCTCCTCCTGAGTCCACGATCCCTGAGCCTTCAGGGAGTTCCAGACTGCACCCCAACCTAGAAGGCTTGCATCTGTTGTTACAATTGTCCAATCTGGCCTGCGAAAGGTCATACCTTTGGACAGATGGACCCGAGATAGCCACCAGAGAAGAGAATCCCTGGTCTCTTGATCCAGATTTAGTAGAGGGGACAAATCTGTGTAATCCCCATTCCACTGACTGAGCATGCAGAGTTGCAGCGGTCTGAGATGTAGGCGGGCAAACGGAACTATGTCCATTGCCGCTACCATTAAGCCGATTACTTCCATACACTGAGCCACCGAAGGGCGAGAAGTATAATAAAGAACACGGCAGGAATTTAGTAGTTTTGACAACCTGTCCTCTGTCAGGTAAATCCTCATTTCTACAGAATCTATCAGAGTTCCCAGGAAGGAAACTCTTGTGAGAGGGGATAGAGAACTCTTCTTTTCGTTCACTTTCCACCCATGAGACCTCAGGAATGCCAGAACAATGTCCGTATGGGACTTGGCAATTTGGAAATTCGACGCCTGTATCAGAATGTCGTCTAAGTAAGGGTCTACTGCTATGCCCCGCGGCTTAGGACCGCCAGAAGTGACCCCAGAACCTTTGTAAAGATTCTTGGTGCCGTAGCTAACCCAAAGGGAAGAGCCACAAACTGGTAATGCCTGTCTAGGAAGACGAACCTGAGAAACCGAAGATGATCTTTGTGTATCGGAATGTGAAGATAAGCATCCTTTAAGTCCACGGTAGTCATGTATTGACCCTCCTGGATCATAGGTAGGATGGATCGAATAGTCTCCATCTTGAAAGATGGGACCCTGAGAAATTTGTTTAGGATCTTGAGATCTAAGATTGGTCTGAAGGTTCCCTCTTTCTTGGGAACCACAAAGAGATTTGAATAGAAGCCTTGCCCCTGTTCCTCCTTTGGAACTGGGTGGATCACTCCCATAAATAGGAGGTCTTGAACACAATGTAAGAATGCCTCTCTCTTTATCTGGTCTGCAGATAATTGTGAGAGGTGAAATCTTCCTTTTGGGGAAGAAGCTTTGAAGTCCAGAAGATATCCATGGGACACAATATCCAACGCCCAGGGATCCTGGACATCTCTTGCCCAAGCCTGGGCGAAGAGAGAAAGTCTGCCCCCTACTAGATCCGTTACCGGATCGGGGGCTGATCTTTCATGCTGTCTTAGAGGCAGCAGCAGGCTTCTTGACCTGCTTACCTTTGTTCCAGGCCTGGTTAGGTCTCCAGACCGGCTTGGACTTGGCAAAATTTCCCTCTTGTTTTGCATTAGAGGGAGTTGATGCCGCGCTCGTCTTAAAGTTTCGAAAGGCACGAAAATTAGTTTGTTTGGTCCTTAATTTATTAGACCTATCCTGAGGAAGGGCATGACCTTTTCCTCCAGTAATATCAGAAATGATCTCCTTCAGTCCAGGCCCGAATAGGGTCTGCCCCTTGAAGGGAATGTTGAGAAGCTTAGACTTTGAAGTAACGTCAGCTGACCAGGATTTAAGCCATATCGCCCTACGCGCCTGTATAGCAAAACCTGAGTTCTTAGCCGTTAGTTTGGTTAAATGAACAACGGCGTGAGAAACAAATGAATTGGCTAGCTTAAGCGCTTTAAGCTTGTCAAGTATATCATCCAATGGAGTTTCTACCTGTAAGACTTCTTCCAGAGACTCAAACCAGAAGGCCGCAGCAGCAGTGACCGGGGCAATGCATGCAAGAGGCTGGAGAATAAAACCTTGTTGAATAAACATTTTCTTAAGGTAACCCTCTAACTTTTATCCATTGGATCTAGGAAAGCACAACTGTCCTCGACGGGAATAGTTGTACTCTTAGCTAGGGTAGAAACTGCGCCCTCCACCTTAGGGACCGTTTGCCATAAGTCCCGTGTAGCGGCATCTATTGGTAACATTTTCTTAAAAATAGG
This sequence comes from Bombina bombina, assembly GCF_027579735.1. NCBI lineage: Eukaryota > Metazoa > Chordata > Amphibia > Anura > Bombinatoridae > Bombina > Bombina bombina. Next base: position 349,249,458 of record NC_069500.1, read on the forward strand.
AGGGGGAGAGAACGGTACACCTGGTCTATCCCATTCCTTAGTAATAATTTCTGAAAACCTTTTAGGTATTGGAAAAACATCAGTGTAAACAGGCACTGCATAGTATTTATCCAATCTACACAATTTCTCTGGCACTATAATGGTGTCACAGTCATCCAGAGTAGCTAAAACCTCCCTGAGCAACACGCAGAGGTGTTCAAGCTTAAATTTAAATGTAGGCATATCAGAATCAGTTTGAAGCATCTTCCCTGAGTCAGAAAAATCACCCACAGAAAGAAGCTCTTCTGCCTCAGCTTCTGCATATTGTGAGGGGATATCAGACATAGCTACTAAAGCGTCAGAGAGCTCTGTATTTTTTCTAGTCCCAGAGCTGTCTCGCTTTCCTTGTAACCCTGGTAGTTTGGACAATACCGCTGTAAGGGCATGATCCATAACTGCCGCCATGTCTTGTAAAGTAAACGCCATGGGCACGCTAGATGTACTTGTCGCCACTTGAGCGGGAGTCAAAGGTTCTGACACGTGGGGCGAGTTAGTCGGCATAACTTCCCCCTTGTCAATTTCCTCTGGTGATAAATCTTTTAAAGACAGAATATGATCTTTATAACTTAAAGTAAACTCAGTACATTTGGTACACATTCTAAGAGGGGGTTCCACAATGGCTTCTAAACATAATGAACAAGGAGTTTCCTCTATGTCAGACATGTTTAAACAGACTAGCAATGAGACCAGCAAGCTTGGAAAACACTTTGATAAATGTAAACAAGCAAAAAATAAAAACGGTACTGTGCCTTTAAGAGAAACAAATTTTGTCAGAAATTGAAAAACAGTGATAAAAAGCAGTAAATCTTACGAAATTTTTAGTGTGTATAATAGACTAACAGAGCATTGCACTTACTTGCAAATGGATGATTAACCCCTTAGTTTCAAAACCGGATAAAAAAAACGATATAAATGTTTTTTAACAGTCACAACAAACTGCCACAGCTCTGCTATGGCCCTACCTGCCCATACAACGACTTTTGAAAGCACAAAAACCCTTTGTAGAGGTCCTAAGTGTTCAGGGGACTCCTTCAGGGAAGCTGGAAGTCTCAAGCTGCAAAAACTACTGCACGATTTAGGCCTGAAATTAGGCCCCTCCTAACCTGTACTCACAGTGAGAGGGCCATAAAAAACTATCCCTAGGCAAAATCTAGCCAGCCATGTGGAAAAACTGGGCCGCAATAAAGTTTTATCACCAATATGTAGAAAAAAAACGTTTAAACACTTCCAGCAAACGTTATCTTATTTTCAGTAATGTGAGAAAGTAATAAGAATATTACCTTTTACAGCAAGCATGATACTAGTCGTTATTAAATCACTGTAATCAGGCTTACCTTAAATAAATCCGGTATTAACAGCATTTTCTAGCATATTCATTTCTCTAGAAAAATTTAAACTGCACATACCTCATAGCAGGAGACCCTGCATGCCATTCCCCCAGCTGAAGTTACCTCATCTCTTCAGTTATGTGTGAGAACAGCAATGGATCTTAGTTACAACCTGCTAAGATCATTAAAAACCACAGGCAGACTATTCTTCAACTTTCTGCCTGAGGCTAAAACAGTACAACTCCGGTACCATTTGAAAATAATAAACTTTTGATTGAAGATAAACTACATAAATTTACCACATCTCTCTAGCTACTTCCTATCTTGTCGAGAGCTGCAAGAGAATGACTGGTAGTGGCAGTTAGGGGAGGAGCTATACAGACAGCTCTGCTGTGGGTGATCCTCTTGTAGCTTCCTGTTGGGAAGGAGAATATCCCACAAGTAATGGATGATCCGTGGACTGGATACACCTTACAAGAGAAATATTATTTGCATAATGACTTTATTCCCACAGTGGGTTAATAATAACACAAGTAATAATAATAAATGGGACTTTCATCAATACCTTTGGAAACATTTTTACAGAGCCTAAATGGTGAGATTATATTGTACTAGTCTGACATTGTAACATATACAAACTACATACATTCAAACTAATGAATCTAATAATAGAGGAAATCATTTATTATTCTTTAAATTTATTAAGAATTTAAAAATACTTCTAAACCAATACAATCAAACTAATTTTAAAATATCTAACTATACACGTTGACTGATTTGAGGCTTTTAAATATTTTTATTTTATTAGGACGTGTACTGCCTATAGCTAATATTTAGTTTAAACAGTTTACTTGGCATTAAAAAAATACATTTTTAACCAAAATAAAAGTCTTAAAATCCACCAAAATGGATTATAACAAATTTTAAAAAGACCAGAGATGTTAAACCATCACAGATCAACACCTTCATACTGTACAACCATCTCTGGCTTATTTTCCTGTATTATCACTGATAACCTTTAACGTAGGTAAATTGTCAGATATTTACATGATTGGTGTTGATATCAAACTTGTAAGAGACTAAACAAAATTTTACAAACACATACAAGAGGAATTGAGGGCCCTATTTCAGTGGGAACTTACAATCTAGAAATTGTAACAAGTTCTGTTCTAGCAGAACCACCTCAATAGCTGCATACAAAGGGTAATGAATATGTGTATTTGTAAAAATGAAAAAATATACCATAAGATTAAAAAAAGTGATATGAGTTAGGCACACAGTTTAGCATAATCTAACATGGTTTGTATAGGTCTGTACTTGCTCGCCGACATGTGGGAAGTGCTGTGCAAACATTTAAATAAAGCGTCTAACAGGTAATTCAATTAAGTAGGTAAACTGTTTAGCATTTAAATATACCACATAAAAAAACTTTATTGAGAAGTGAAAGTTAGGCATATGGTTAATGTGGAAACACAAAATTATAGATTTCTTCTATAAACTTTATTATATAGATAAATTATATAGATCTCTAGTGCAACTAGAGCTATGCACACATTGGCTGTCATCCAATGCAAAGTGATTTAGCAGGTAAATGTAAGATGGAGAATGCATGGGGCGTTTGTGCTGATTATCTGCAAGATATGAATCATTTCTGACTCTGAAGATAGTTATGTATATTGGTTAGCTAAGATTTCTTTCTCACTTCCCTGCTTAATTTACATTTACCATCATTCTCTCTTTCAGTTCTCCTTTTTCGCTTTATTATGTAAAGTAATTAAAGAAAATTGACAAACTAATAGACTGATAAATATTTGGAAAATAAAGTGTAATTTAATAAATACCTGTATGAAATTAATTTTGAAGTTCTGCTGAAGTGGAACCATTGCACTATTGATAGTGCCCAAGATAAATGAAGCTGTAATATTTGTAATCTCTCCTTTATCTGTGTACGTAATAAGGTAGCTTCCCTGGGGATAAGACAGAAGGAAAATAAACAACAAAGTTTTAAAGGGACAGTATACTGTAAAATAGTTTGTCCCTTAAAGGATTACTTTCTGTTATAATTTTTAAGCTAAATAACTAACATATTAAAGTTAATAAACATTAATTAAAACCTACTGACCTATATTTTCTCCAAAACGAAGTTTCATAACGTTCTAAAAGTTATATCTTTATTCGCCGATGATGTCACGTTATCCTGCCCACTATTTTCAGCACTGTGTGTTCAAAATACTTAAACCAATAACTTTGTGTTTAAAGCGCCGGTTTGAAACCTAGGTATTGTAAACGGATTGGTACAGAGCAAAGGATACCCACGGAGTGGGTTTGGAAAACAATTAAATTTGCAGACAAGATTTCTGATATACGGTAGAGATATGTTAATGAAATGCTATTGATAAAAAGCGTATTTGGGGTAGTTAGTAACAGGCATAGAAAAACATAATTTATGTAAGAATTTACCTGATAAATTCATTTCTTTCATATTGGCAAGAGTCCATGAGCTAGTGACATATGGGATATACAATCCTACCAGGAGGGGCAAAGTTTCCCAAACCTCAAAATGCCTATAAATACACCCCTCACCACACCCACAATTCAGTTTAACGAATAGCCAAGCAGTGGGGTGATAAAGAAAGGAGTAGAAAGCATCAACAAAGGAAATTTGGAAATAATTGTGCTTTATACAAAAAAATCATAACCACCATAAAAAGGGTGGGCCTCATGGACTCTTGCCAATATGAAAGAAATGAATTTATCAGGTAAATTCTTACATAAATTATGTTTTCTTTCATGTAATTGGCAAGAGTCCATGAGCTAGTGACATATGGGATATCAATACCCAAGATGTGGAGTCTTCCACTCAAGAGTCACTAGAGAGGGAGGGAATAAAACAAAAACAACCATATTCCGCTGAGAAAATAATCCATAACCCAAAAATAAGTTTATTTTCACTTTTGAACGAAAAAAACTTAAATCAAAACGCAGAAGAATCAAACTGAAACAGCTGCCTGAAGAACTTTTCTACCAAAAACTGCTTCCGAAGAAGCAAATACATCAAAATGGTAGAATTTAGTAAATGTATGCAAAGAGGACCAAGTGGCTGCTTTGCAAATCTGATCAACTGAAGCTTCATTCTTAAAAGCCCATGAAGTGGAGACTGATCTAGTAGAATGAGCTGTAATTCTCTGAGGCGGGGTTTGACCCGACTCCAAATAAGCTTGATGAATCAAAAGTTTCAACCAAGAAGCCAAGGAAATAGCAGAAGCTTTCTGACCTTTCCTAGGACCAGAAAATAAAACAAATAGACTAGAAGTCTTACTGAAATTTAGTAGCTTCCACATAATATTTCAAAGCTCTTACCACATCCAAAGAATGTAAGGATCTCTCCAAAGAATTCTTAGGATTAGGACATAAAGAAGGGACAACAATTTCTCTACTAATGTTGTTAGAATTCACAACCTTAGGTAAAAATGGAAAAGAACTCCGCAAGACTGCCTTATCCTGATGAAAAATCAGAAAAGGAGACTCACAAGAAAGAGCAGATAGCTCAGAAACTCTTCTAGCAGAAGAGATAGCCAAAAGGAACAACACTTTCCAAGAAAGTAGTTTAATGTCCAAAGAATGCATAGGTTCAAATTGAGGAGCCTGTAAAGCCCTCAGAACCAAATTAAGACTCCAAGGAGGAGAAATTGACTTAATGACAGGCTTAATACGAACTAAAGCCTGTACAAAACAGTGTATATCAGGAAGTATAGCAATCTTTCTGTGAAATAAAACAGAAAGAGCAGAGATTTGTCCTTTCAAGGAACTTGCAGACAAAACCTTAACCAAACCATCCTGAAGAAATTGCAAAATTCTAGGAATTCTAAAAGAATGCCAGGAGAATTTATGAGAAGAACACCATGAAATGTAAGTCTTCCAAACTCTATAATAAATCTAGAGACAGATTTACGAGCTTGTAACATAGTATTAATCACTGAATCAGAGAAACCTCTATGACTTAGAACTAAGCGTTCAATTTCCATACCTTCAAATTTAATGATTTGAGATCCTGATGGAAAAACGGACCTTGAGATAGTAGGTCCGGCCGTAACGGAAGTGGCCAAGACGGGCAACTGGACATCCGAACCAGATCCGCATACCAAAACCTGTGAGGCCATGCTGGAGCCACCAGCAACACAAAAGACTGTTCCATGATGATTTTGGAAATCACTCTTGGAAGGAGAACTAGAGGCGGGAAGATGTAAGCAGGTTGATAACACCAAGGAAGTGTCAGCGCATCCACTGCTTCCGCCTGAACATCCCTGGACCTGGACAGGTATCTGGGAAGTTTCTTGTTTAGATGAGAGGCCATGAGATCTATCTCTGGAAGCCCCCACATCTGAATAATCTGAAAAAACACATCTGGATGGAGAGACCACTCCCCTGGATGTAAAGACTGGCGGCTGATATAATCCGCCTCCCAATTGTCTACACCTGGGATATGTACCGCAGAGATTAGACAGGAGCTGGATTCCGCCCAAACAAGTATCCGAGATACTTCTTTCATAGCTTGGGGACTGTGAGTCCCACCCTGATGATTGACGTAAGCCACAGTTGTGATATTGTCTGTCTGAAAACAAATGAATGGTTCTCTCTTTAGTAGAGGCCAGAACTGAAGAGCCCTGAGAATTGCACGGAGTTCTAAAATATTTATTGGTAATCTCGCCTCTTGAGATTTCCAAACCCCTTGTGCTGTCAGAGACCCCCAAACAGCTCCCCAACCTGAAAGACTTGCATCTGTTGTGATCACAGTCCAGGTTGGGCGAACAAAAGAAGCCCCTTGAACCAAACAATGGTGATCTATCCACCATGTCAGAGAGTGTCGTACATTGGGATTCAAGGATATTAATTGTGATATCTTTGTATAATCCCTGCACCATTGATTCAGCATACAAAGCTGTAGAGGTCTCATGTGAAAACGAGCAAAGGGGATTGCGTCCGATGCTGCAGTCATGAGACCTAAAACTTCCATGCACATAGCCACTGAAGGGAATGACTGAGACTGAAGGAGCCGACATGCTGCAACCAATTTTAAACGTCTCTTGTCTGTTAGAGACAGAGTCATGGACACTGAATCTATCTGGAAGCCTAAAAAGGTGACCCTTGTCTGAGGAATCAAGAAACTTTTTAGTAAATTGATCCTCCAACCATGTTTCCGAAGAAACAACACTAGTTGATTTGTGTGAGATTCTGCAGTATGTAAAGACTGAGCTAGTACCAAGATATCGTCCAAATAAGGAAACACTGCAATACCCTGTTCTCTTATTACAGATAATAGGGCACCCAGAACCTTTGAAAAGATTCTTGGAGCTGTTGCTAGACCAAATGGAAGAGCAACAAATTGGTAATGCTTGTCTAGAAAAGAGAATCTCAGAAACTGATAGTGTTCTGGATGAATCGGAATATGAAGGTATGCATCCTGCAAGTCTATTGTGGACATATAATGTCCTTGCTGAACAAAAGGCAGAATAGTCCTTATAGTCACCATCTTGAAAGTTGGTACTCTTACATAACGATTCAAAATTTTTAGATCCAGAACTGGTCTGAACAAATTTTCTTTCTTTGGTACAATGAATAGGTTTGAATAAAACCCCAAACCTTGTTCCTGAGGAGGAACTGGCATGATTACCCCTGAAGACTCCAGGTCTGAAACACACTTCAGAAAAGCCTGAGCTTTTACTGGATTTACAGGAATGCGTGAGAGAAAAAAATCTTCTCACAGGAGGTCTTACTCTAAATCCTATTCGATACCCTTGAGAGACAATGCTCTGAATCCAATGATTTTGGACAGATTTTATCAAAAAATCCTTGAAAAACCTTAATCTGCCCCCTACCAGCTGAGCTGGAATGAGGGCCGCACCTTCATGCGGACTTAGGGGCAGACTTTGGTTTCCTAAATGGCTTGGATTTATTCCAATTTGAGGAAGGCTTCCAACTGGAAGCAGATTCCTTGGGAGGAGGATTGAGTTTTTGTTCCTTATGCTGACGAAAGGAACGAAAACGGTTAGAAGCCTTAGATTTACCCTTAGGTTTTTTTATTCTGAGGCAAAAAAACTCCTTTTCCTCCAGTGATAGTTGAAATAATAGAATCCAACTGAGAACCAAATAAATTATTACCTTGGAAAGAAAGAGATAGTAATCTAGATTTAGATGTCATATCAGCATTCCAAGATTTAAGCCACAAAGCTCTTCTAGCTAATACAGCTAAAGACATGGATCTAACATCAATTTTGATAATATCAAAAATGGCATCAAAAATAAAAATGATTAGCATGTTGCAGTAAGCGAACAATGCTAGAAATGTCAGAATCCAATTCATGTTGCGCTAAATTTTCCAACCAGAAAGTTGATGCAGCCGCAACATCACCCAAAGAAATAGCAGGTCTGAGAAGATGACCTGAATATAAATAGGCCTTCCTTAGATAAGATTCAAGCTTCCTATCTAAAGGATCCTTAAAGGAAGTGCTATCTTCCATAGGAATAGTGGTACGTTTAGCAAGAGTAGAAATAGCCCCATCAACTTTGGGGATCTTTTCCCAAAACTCTATAGATTTTGCTGGTAAAGGATACAATCTCTTAAACCTTGAAGAAGGAATAAAGGAAGTACCTGGCTTATTCCATTCCTTAGAAATCAGATCAGAAATAGCCTCAGGAATGGGAAAAACACCTGGAGAAACCACAGGAGGTTTAAAAACAGCATTTAAACGTTTATTAGACTGAACGTCAATAGGACTGGTTACCTCAATATCCAAAGTAATCAACACTTCTTTTAATAAAGAACGCATATACTCTATTTTAAATAAATAAGTAGATTTGTCAGTGTCAATATCTGAGGAAGGATCTTTTGTTTCAGATAGATCCTCATCAGATCCTTATCAGAAGAGGATGAATTATTATGTTGTTGGTCATTTGACATTTCATCAGCTAAATGAGAAGTTTTAAAAGACATTTTACGTTTATTAGAAGGTGGAAATGCAGACAAAGCCTTCATAATAGATTCAGAAACAAATTCTTTAAAATTTACAGGTATATCATGCACATTAGAAGTTGAAGGAACTGCAACTGGCAATGTACTATTACTGATAGAAACACTATCTGCATGTAAAAGTTTATCATGACAACTATTACAAATGACATTCGGTGGAATAATTTCTACAATTTTAAAATTTAGCTTTTGTAGAACCCATGTCAGGCAGCAATGTTTCAGCAGAAACTTCAGAGGCAGGATCAGATTGGGACATCTTGCTCAATGTAAGAGAAAAAACAACATATAAAGCAAAATTATCTATTTCCTTAAATGACAGTTTCAGGAATGGGAAAAAATACAAAAGCATAGGCCTCTTGATAGAAAAGAAAGCAGGAGGCAAACAACAATGGGGTATTGAAATAATGAAGAAAAAATTGGCGCCAAGTATGACGCACAACGTAACGTAAACTTTTTTGGCGCAAAATATGACCGGAAATTACACACTTGCGTCACTAATGACGCTGCCGTGTGAAAAGTCTCGACGTCACGTATGACGTCGGAAATGACGAAGTTGCGTCAGAAACGTAATTTCCCGCGCCAAAAAAGTTTGCGCCAAAAATGACGTAATAAAGTCTAACATTTGACGCACCCGCGGGCCTAATACCCGCAAATGCAAAAGTAGTCAAATTGAAAAAGACTAAACCCCAGGTAAGAAATACATTTCTTAAAGTGTTTATATTCCCAAATATGAAACTGACAGTCTGCAGAAGGAAATACATGAACCCGACTCATGGCAGATATAAGTACAATACATATATTTAGAACTTAATATAATTTGCATAAAGTGCCAAACCATAGCCAAGAGTGTCTTAAGTAAATGAAAACATACTTACCAAAAGACACCCATCCACATATAGCAGATAGCCAAACCAGTACTAAAACAGTTCTTAGTAGAGGTAATGGTAAATTTGAGAGTATATCGTCGATCTGAAAAGGGAGGTAGGAGATTAATCTCTACGACCGATAACAGAGAACCCATGAAAAAGACCCCCGTTGGAGAAATCATCATATTCAATAGGTGATACTCCCTTCACGTCCCTCTGACATTCGCTGTACTCTGAGAGGAATCGGGCTTCAACAATGCTGAGAAGCGCATATCAACGTAGAAATCTTAGCACAAACTTACTTCACCACCTCCATAGGAGGCAAAGTTTGTAAAACTGAATTGTGGGTGTGGTGAGGGGTGTATTTATAGGCATTTTGAGGTTTGGGAAACTTTGCCCCTCCTGGTAGGATTGTATATCCCATATGTCACTAGCTCATGGACTCTTGCCAATTACATGAAAGAAATATTTACTTACAGTGGCCCTTTAATGTGTTTCCAATTACTTTTTTTTTTACCAACTGCAGTGTATAAAATATTTTATCATTTGCTTTTTAAGGTTTATTTGTGTATATGAATTAGCTGATTTTTTGTTTTGGAGCCACAACCTAATAAAATGGGTTGAGATTGAAGGTATAATCAGACCTCATTACTTTATCACATTGTGTATATATACATGCTTCTTTATCTTGTATCTGTACATAAAAAAACAAAGACTAATACTTGGAGAGAACAATGAAAAATTAACATTTTATTACCTTGTCTCTTCTATACCCCCATGGGAGTGTAATTTCTTTTGCTGGCTATGTTTAAATGGCTTATCTATAGCTTGGACCTAAGTCCAGAAACTTTCAGAATAGGTGGGGATACCACAGGCTATAATCAACTATTTCGAATACCATTGTAAGAGAAAAGGAAATACTTGTAAAAAATGTAATACAGCAGATAAAGTGGATCACTGGGAACGAATAAAAGGGGAGACTTTTTTTTAGTAAACTGTCCCTTTAAGGAATTAAATATTGTACAATAAGTATATATTTTCTTCTATTAAAAAGGGACAAGAAACCCCAAAAATGTATTTTATGATTTGGATAGAGCATACAATTTTAAACAACTTTGCAATTGACTTCTATTATCAAATTTGCTTCATTATCTTGATATCCTTTGCTGAAGGAACATCATTGCACTACCGTCAGCTAGCTGAACACATCTAGTTAGCCAATCTCAAGAGATAAATGTGTGCAACTAGCTCCCACTAGTGTAGGATATGTGCGTAGGGTGTACCATGAGACCAAAACCCATTTTAAAATAAAAGTTAATTTAAAAGTGTCTTAAAAAGAAAAAATTATGACTTGCCAGATAATTTCCTTTCCTTCGATACAGGGAGAGTCCACAGCTGCATTCATTACTTTTGGGAAATACAGAACCTGGCCACCGGGAGGAGGCAAACAAAGGTTTAAATACCCATGTTCCCATTCTCCCGAGGGAACAAGAAACAGTAGGAGAAATATCAGGGTGAAAAAGGTGCCAGAAGAAAAACAATATAAATTTAGGGCCGTCCTCCGGAGAGCACGGACGGGAGCTGTAGACTCTACCTGTATCGAAGGAAAGGAAATTATCTGGCGAGTCATAATTTTTGTTTTCCTTCTAAATACAGGGAGAGTCCACAGCTGCATTCATTACTATTGGGAATACAATACCCAAGCTATAAAGGACACTGAATGTTAACGGGGGGGACAAGGGGGGGACAAGAAGGCGGCCCATCTGCAGGCACTACAGTCTGAAAAAATTTCCCAACTCACGAAAACTGCTTCAACAGCAGCAAAAGATCCAAAAAGGAGCAGGACCAAGTAACTGCCCCACAATTAGGACCGTAAGAGCCCACATCGGAAACCACACAAAATCGCTGATCCCAAAAAGAGCACACAAACCTCTGAGGAGACGAGAGTCCGCTGACCATGAGGTCAGACAAAGTAACACTCCACCCTGACCACAACAAGGGGAACAACCAAAACTCCCAATGCTGTACTCTTCCCTAGGAAGAACACAGAAACAAAGATATGCTAAAGAGACTGAAAGGACCTTGAGTATGATACCAGCCAAAAAGGGGAGAGAAGCTCCTTGCAGAACCCAAAGAAAAAGTCTCCTTAGAAAGAAGACCCAGGAAGTCGGATTACCCAACTGCAGGAGATACTAGAACCTGGAGATATTCCAGAAACTTGCGAGCACACATTCAAGGTGCAGGTAGCTGCCGCAGGTTACAAACTGCAAACCTTCCGCTTGCTAGACAGCTAAGCTAACCATCAAGGTTACTACAGCTGGCTAAACATAACAGGTCAAGGAATAGACAAATTCAAGGACCATCTGCTGCATCTATACAAGAACCGATGTAACCCTAGACAGAAGAGTAAAGACCTGAAGACAAAATTGAACGCAATTGCCTGACCGCTGGCCGCGGTATAGCAAAAAGAAATGAACACCAAGGTTCATGACCTCAGGAAGTAACCGAAACAGGTAACTAAATCTGTTAGGAGCCCCATATCAGGGCAGAAGCGACAGATGAAACCACCCCGTAACCGCCCGTCTGTTAGAAAGCCAGGCTAACCCTCAGGCTAAGAACTAGTCATTCTATCAAGAACTGGCTAATGACCCCTTCTCCAGGACACCCTGGAAGGTCCAGAGAGAACCTCAAGAGAAAAATAAAACCCCCACAAAACCAGAGGAAAAATCTTCAACCCAAAAAGGGAAACGAGGGACCAGCTACAAGCTGAGTAAAGGGCTGACACCCTTCCGAAAACCCCCTTTCACAATACATCAACATACCAAGGGCAAAGACCCTGTCCAAACTCCCAAATAAGGAGCACCCATAATGGAGAAGACCCACCACCAAAACTAGTCGTAGCACAAAAAAAGGAGCAGTCAGGAACCCTGATGCCCACTCCTGACAGACTGAATCAACCCAGAGGTGTAATATAGTTGAAGGGAACAAGGAAGAATAAAACTTCCCCAGCACCGAAGGATCCAGAGATCTACGTAAAAGTCCCTAACCACGATCCCCTTAAGGATAAGACTAGGATAGGCACGAACGCCCAGAGAACCTAGATCGGGTCCCACCAAATATACAGATCCGTCAAAGGACCCACCAAAGGAGAGTCCCTCGACCCCCTGCTGAACTCTCAGAGTCCTTCGAGTAGAAGAGTGACCGAAGACTTCAAAGGGAAAACAGTAGTAGACCCAGAAGACACTCTCCCACATCCATGGAAGAGATAAGCCAAACTTCCCCAGTAGATCTAATGTTATACTGCAGACAGACGACCCTTGCAGCCTAACCAGAACCTCTGAAATCTGGAATAGATAGTAACATGACAAGCCGAAACATCGGACTGTAACATACCACCCACAGTACCAACGAGGACTGAAGGAAAACAGCAGGTCAAGTCTATAGAGTATTTTAACTCCAAAGGCTTAGCAGACCTCCTGTCTGAAATCAAACGGAATCAAGAACCACCTTGGAGCCTAAATCAGCTGCTGCTGGGTTCAAAATACCAATCCTCTGGTTGCTGGGGGATTAAGCTATTCACCGGCCAATAGAGCCTGGTTCCAGGAACTCCAGTCCAAAACCAATTGGAAGGAAAAGAGAGATTCTTTAAAACTCCTAGCAGGCGATGGAGAAACTGGAACCGCCAAAATATAGGAGCACCAGAACCCAAAGGAAACAGGATACTGTATAGAAAAAAAACAGATCCCAGAAGGCTAGGATCGGAACGAGGATATGAAAACAATACAGTCCCTAAGACCCAGATTTCCTCAACATGATAATAGGAAAATATCCATCCCCTGAGAAGGGAAGAGAGAACCATATAATCGACCCTCAAGAGGAAGAAGAAATAAGCTCTACATAGAGAGCATAGCAAGCCAAAGAGAAACCCTATGGAGAACCAAGAGAGGGGGATAACACCCCAGTAAAAAGGAACCGGGAAAGGACTTCAAAAAGTCCCCCGCCCTCCCCTCCTAAAGAGAGGCGAAACTTAGTTTCTAAGGAAAACTGCTAGCGCAGAATTCAAACTCCAAGGCACAGCTTTGCAAAGCAGGGAATTAACTTGTAGGCCACTTAGATTGCATATGATCCAATATCAGATGCACAACCAAGACGATAGAACCAGGACCAGCCTGGCCTCCAGGATAGACGGGCTTCCTCTGGACCGAAAAACAATCTCTCAAGAGAAGAAAGAAGAGAGGTAACTAGTACCCAAACAGGACCAGCCTGCTAGTCAGGATACAACATATCTGTACAAACCACTAAAGAACAGAAAAACTATACCCAACCAGGACCAGCCCAATATTAAGAATACAACAAATCTGTTGAAGGATCAAACAGAAAATTCTTAATTTCTAGCAGGGCCAGAAAACTGAGAATAATAAACAGAAACATAGAAGCTCTGAAGCTTAACTATAGTCTCGGACATATCGAGGGAATAACACCCCGACCAGAGACTATTATAATTTTCTTTTTTACTATAGAACTTCCACCGGAAGATTACATCAATCGTGACCTAAAATCACTAAAACCAGAATCCCAGAGCGAAAAGTCTTCCTAAGAAGAGTTTCAACATAATCTCACGCTCGAAAAATAACAGGAAAATAAAACTCATTCTAACCGGATAAGAAAAGAAATAGGCAAGCATACACAAGAGATAGTCCAAGGGAAAGTGAAACCGACAGGACCTGCCCGTCATGCGACAATTCCTCAAGAGCTCCGAACTGGGAATCGGAAACAAAAATAAGAACAACAATATAAAGACGATAAGGAATAGGATCACCATCCCTCCAGTCGTCTAAACAAGCTCGCTATCTGAATCAGCAGACAGATTCAGCTGATGAATCAGAAATAGGATCCTCCAACGTTGCCAAAACTTCTCTCAGAAGTACACGCAGGCGAGCTATTCCACGCCTGACCTTGGGCAGGTTTACACGGATTAAGTCTTCGTTTGCACGTGGCAAGAGGATGCAAAACCGTGCAGTAACCTCTGGTGGAAAGAGAACTCCTTCAGGAGAAGGGGTAATGGTATGCAGGGCAACCACCTGTGTAGTAACAGAATAAGTTAGGGAACGTACCTCACTGGATGTCGAATCCTCAGGGGCGGATGGCTCATTGGTCTCTAACGTTCCAACATGGGAAGATGAGAACACTCTAGTGCGGCATACGGAACATAATTGAGAGGGCTGGGTATCAATCTGAATCAGAGGAAACCCCCTCTAACATATCAGCTCAACTAAGAAGATTATGAAAAAAAAAACAACTGGCACTTTACACCCCCAATGGCTGGGGCACTCACCACCTCCTATGACCCAGACAGGTAGAGAAAAATGGATCCTCTCCACAGTCGTACGGTCAGGTGCAACGTGCAGTATTCACTCCTGCTAAGAAAAGCGTGCCAGTTCATAAGACTGCGCAGCTCGAAAATAACCTGTACGTTCCGTAAAAACCTATGAGCCCCAAACGTGACTTACACATAAGCAGTCAAAATCACAAACCAACCATGATTACAGCCCCCACTGTTCAATAATCCCCTTCCGGAGATATTAACCCTTGATTCCATAAATATAACGGAGTCCCACTGAGACCCTGTCTTTTAACGTTAAAAGCATGTAAAAATTGAAATGATCTTACCAGAATCGTTCCCGTGGAACGGCAACACGGTCCTTCAAGTTTGACAGATGGTAGCAGCGCTTCTGACATGGACTTGAATGTAGAAAAGCAGGCAGCGAAACTCGTCAATGCCGATTGCTTATGGAGCTGTTAATATGAGTCGAGATGGTTTTGCAGAAAGACTATCCCTGCATCTCCGGACTCTAACTTTCATCAATGCTCTCACTGAGAGACTGACAAGACTACTTAAAACTCCAGTCCCATCTTGAAGAGTACTACCCTCCATAAAGAACTACTCTGTAAACTTTCGACACTTCTCTGCCAACCTCCTGCGACGAAAGGCAAACAATTACTGGGAGATGAGGGAAGTGGGATAGGTATTTAAGCCTTTGGCTGGGGTGTCTTTGCCTCCTCTTGGTGGCCAGGTTCTGTATTTCCCAAAAGTAATGAATGCAGATGTGTTTAATTTTGACTTTCCTATTCATTTAATAACATTTTAAAAATGAAGTGGATTATGATGTCAATATATTTGTACATACTCTAAGCAGCTACTTCCTGGAAATTAATAGCTGTTAAATTGTCTGCATATTTCCAAGCCTAATGGACTCCTAATGAGGACTGAGCATTTTTTTTGTCCCTCCCTGAAATCCTATATATAAAATTGCTGTCCTGTTACCAATACTGCAATGCTAGAGTTATTGCTCTTCCAAAATATTTGAAAGTAGAATAGATTCCTCCAGGTTCAATTTTCCTTGCACATATTGCCACTGGCAACTTGCTGGAATCTATCTTTATCTGAATCCAAAGGGATATATCTGAAGGGACGGCTTCTGCTAAAATTGGAACTCTGGATCCTCCATTTCAGATGCTGTTGATTTGAGAAGTAAAAGGTAAAACTTGACTAACTACTTTCATTCTTCAGAAAGTAGACAAAACTGCTATCTCGCCCACCTGACCGTGTGGATTGTTGAGGCCAGTTTCCTTATAATTTTCATCCAGGATCATGCTGACAGACATTTGAGTGTCAGCAGTTTGGTTAAATATGATTTTTTTTATGTACTGGAATAGACACCAAACTTTCCCTGTTATTGAAAACACAATCTACTGACCTAGTGTTAACTGTCTTTTTTCTACTTATGTTACTAAAGGAACTTCAATTCTTTTTTTTGGTCTGTGAATGGAAATGTGATTCAAATAACAAGAGTCACTTAAAAATTGTGACTCATATAACACAAAAGGATATGTCCATAAAAACAGTGGCAATTCTGTGAGGTTGTGTATCCTCACGTTGAGCAGAGCTAAAACTCTATGTCTGAAGAGCACAACTTTATACTGATATGCAAAAAGTATCCAACGGAAAATTATAAAAATATTTATTTAAAATACACACAAAAATTATTTAAAAACAACCAATATAAAGTGCAATATATAGTGTATTCAGTGTACTAATATGGTACAGTCATTTAATACTTTCCATTACTGTCCCTTTTACCTGATGTAATGGATTGTATATACAGTAATACCACCGTTTCAGCAACTGCTATATCCAAGCCGACAAATTGTAGCTCCAACTCCTATTGTCTCATGCACATGATGGCGCAATTTCACGTCATTTTTACTGGACATGACTGCTCGCTAGTGTCACTGCATTTTTTCTGCAGTCTGTGTTGTGTTTTATCCATCATTTTCAGTGTGTTTGTTTGCCATTGTCACATTTCACACATCATTTTCGGAACTCAGTAGTTTGAATTGTTTTCCATTATTTTGGGTAGGGTGGTCAATTAGCATCCCATGGAGCGCACATGGCCATCTGCACTAGTTGCTGTGGCTTTTGGGAAAAAGCTAAAAATGTATGCTTATCAGATACATTCCTTTATTTTATGGTGCTGAGAGTCCACGATTCATTACGCATAGGATGACAATTCCTACCACTAGTGGGAGGCAAAGATTCCCAAGCTTTCAAAAGTATTTTATCCCTCCCACCTCACTAGTTTCTAAGTCTTATGTATAGGTAAGCAGGAGAAATAGAAAGCAAGATAGGAAAGGACAAAGCAAGGAAAGTATAGGTGCAAAACTGTACTGTTTACAAAAATGTAACATACCTTGGGCAGGACTCATGGACTCTCACCACCATGAAAGAAAGGAATTTATCAGGTAAGCAAAAAATTGTGTTTTCTTTTAGAAGGTGATGAGAGTCCTTGATTCATTATGCATGGGAACTAATACACAAGCTGTGGAATCCACCAATAAATGTTGGGTGGGATAAAAGAAAATTTTTTGAAGAAGATAGGAATCGATTTTCCAAACACTGCTGCCTGGATTGCTTTCCTACCAAAAGCCGCTTTTGAAGAACCAAAAACGTCAAAATAATAACACATTGATTAAAAAGGTATGTAAAAAGTACCAAGTTGCTGCTTGCAAATTTGCTAAACAGAAACCTAATTTTTGAAAGCCCAGGAAGTAGAAACTAATCAGGTAGAAATAACTGTAATAAGTTTTATAGAAGGTTTACCTGCCTTCCAAGTAAGTTTTATGAATTAAGCATGTTAATCACAATGCTAAAGTGCCAGCTTAAACCTTTTGGCCTTTACAAGGTGCTGAAAAAAAATAAATTAAAACGCTAGAAGATTGTTTGAAATCCTATGTCGCCTGTAGATAAAATGTTAAGTCTTTTACTACATCCAGATTACGAAGGAGTCTCTCCTTCAAATTTTGAGGATTAGGAAAAAGTGAAGGAACTATATAATCAAAAGAAACAAGTTTAGGACAAATTTTGTTCTTAAAACAGTCTTATTCTGGTGAAATGTAAGATATGAAAAGTCACAGGAAAAGGCAGATAACTCAGAAACCCTTCTAGCAGATGTAATGGCTAGCAGAAAACAAATTTCCAAGAAAGAAGTTTGGTGTCTATAGCATGCATTGGTTAACAAGCAGATACTTGTAGAATTCTAAGAACCAAATTTAAACTCCAAGGAAGAGAAATCTGCTTGATGACCCATCAAATCCTAACCAATGCCTGCGCGAAACTCTGAATGTTTCAAAGTTTTGCAATCTTTGCAATCTGACAGAGCTAAAATTTGACGCTTTAAAGAACTGGCAGACAAACCCTTGCCAAAACCTTCCTACAAAAACATTGCAGGATTCTAGGAATTCAAAAAGAATTCCAACTAAATTCATTCCTTTCACACCAAGACAGGTAAACCTTTCAAATCTTGTGATAAATCTTTCCAGTGACAAGATTTCTGGCTTGAATTAAAGTTTCTACAACCCCATCTAAAAAAAACTAAAACCTATCAGTCAAAGAATCAAGCGTTCAATCTCCAAGCCTTTAAGTTGAGAGACTCAAGATCTTGATGATAAATAGGTTCTTGAGAGATTAGGTCATGCCGGAAATGAAGAGAGGCCACAGGGGCCATCTGGACATGCGAATTAGGTCTGCAAACCAAGTTCTGCATAGCCAGGCTGGAGCAATCAAAATTACTGATGACTGATCCTGTTTGATCCAAAAGATAACTCTTGGAAGGACTGTTGGTGGAAATATGTAAGCAAGTTGAAATAACCAAGGAGCTGTTAGGAGCATTGACTGCCTCTGGTCGAGGATATCTGGATCTCGTAATGTACCTGGGAAGTTTATTCAAATGAGAAGCCATGAGATCTACCCCTGAAAGACCACATTGCACTACTATCTGATTGAATACTTCCTGATGCAGTGCTCATTCCCCTAGATGCAGAGATTGACAACCCCAATTCCTCACACCTGGAATGTGAATAGTTGAAATTATTCAATAATTTTTCCCCACCCAAGAAAGAATACAAGCAACTTCCTTCATTGTTAGAAAACTGCATGCCCCCCATTTGTGATTGATCTATGCCACTGATGTGACATTGTCCGATTGGAAATTAAAGGACATTTTCTGATTTTAAAGGGACAGTCTACTTCAGAATTTTTATTGTTTAAAAAGATAGATAATCCCTTTAATACTAATTCCCCAGTTTTGCATAACCAACATGGTTATATTAATATACTTTTTAACTCTGTAATTAACTTGTATATAAGCTTCAGCAAACTGCCCCCTTATTTCAGTTCTTTGACAGACTTGCATTTTAGCCAATCAGTGCCCTCCACAGGCGTAAGCACAATGTTATCTATATGACACACATGAAAAAACGCTCTTTAGCGGTGAAAAACTGTAAAAAGCATTCAGATAATAGGTGGCCTTAAAAGACTTTAGAAAGTAGCATATGAGCCTACCTAGGTTTAGCTTTCAACTGATAAAAGTAAATTTGAAAAATGTTCAAAATTACATGCCTAATCTTAATCATGAAAGTTTAATTTTGACTAGACTGTCCCTTTAAGAGAGGCCAGCTCTTAAAAGCCTGGAAGATAGCCCCGAGAAACTTGCATCTGTTGTGATTATTATCCAATTTGTATGAGCAAAGGATGCTCCCAGAAGAATGGATTGGTTGTCTATCCACTAGGATAGAGATTTTTTTGTTGTGGCATCTAAAAGAATCCTCTGAGAAAGTTGACTTAACTCCTTGTTCCACTGTAAATTAAGCTAAGACTGAGATACCAGTGAAGAGTGAGAGGGATGAAATACTCTTGAAAGTTTGGGAATCTTTGCCTCCTCCTAGTGGTAGGAATTGTCATCCCATGCTTAAAGGGACACTGTACCCAAAATATTTCTTTCGTGATTCAGATTGAGCATGAAATTTTAAGCAACTTTCTAATTTACTCCTATTATCAATTTTTCTTCGTTCTCTTGCTATCATTATTTGAAAAAAACATAATTTATGCTTACCTGATAAATTTATTTCTCTTGTAGTGTGTTCAGTCCACGGGTCATCCATTTCTTATGGGATATATTCTCCTTCCCAACAGGAAGTTGCAAGAGGCTCACCCAAGCAGAGCTGCTATATAGCTCCTCCCCTCACATGTCATATCCAGTCATTCGACCGAAACAAGACGAGAAAGGAGAAACTATAAGGTGCAGTGGTGACTGGAGATATAATTTTAAAATTTAGAACCTGCCTGAAAAAGACAGGGCGGGCCGTGGACTGAACACACTACAAGAGAAATAAATTTATCAGGTAAGCATAAATTATGTTTTCTCTTGTTAAGTGTGTTCAGTCCACGGGTCATCCATTACTTATGGGATACCAATACCAAAGCTAAGTACACGGATGATGGGAGGGACAAGGCAGGAACATTAAACAGAAGGAACCACTGCCTGTAGAACCTTTCTCCCAAAACCAGCCTCCGAAGAAGCGAAAGTGTCAAATTTGTAAAATTTGGAAAAAGTATGAAGTGAAGACCAAGTTGCAGCCTTGCAAATCTGTTCAACAGAGGCCTCATTCTTAAAGGCCCAGGTGGAAGCCACAGCTCTGGTGGAATGAGCTGTAATTCTTTCAGGAGGCTGCTGTCCAGCAGTCTCATAGGCTAAACTTATTATGCTACGAAGCCAAAAAGAGAGAGAGGTAGCCGAAGCCTTTTGACCTCTCCTCTGTCCAGAGTAAACGACAAACAGAGAAGAAGTTTGTCTAAAATCTTTAGTTGCCTGTAAGTAGAACTTCAGAGCACGGACCACGTCTAGATTATGCAAAAGACGTTCCTTCTTTGAAGAAGGATTAGGACATAATGATGGAACAACAATCTCTTGATTGATATTCCTGTTAGAAACAACCTTAGGTAAAAACCCAGGTTTAGTACGCAGAACTACCTTGTCTGAATGAAAGATCAGATAAGGAGAATCACAATGTAAGGCAGATAACTCAGAGACTCTTCGAGCCGAGGAAATAGCCATCAAAAACAAAACTTTCCAAGATAAAAGCTTAATATCAACGGAATGAAGGGGTTCAAACGGAACACCCTGAAGAACTTTAAGAACCAAGTTTAAGCTCCACGGAGGAGCAACAGCTTTAAACACAGGCTTAATTCTAGCCAAAGCCTGACAAAAGGCCTGGACGTCTGGATGCTCTGCGAGACGTTTGTGTAAAAGAATAGACAGAGCTGAAATCTGTCCCTTTAGCGAACTAGCGGATAAACCCTTTTCTAAACCCTCTTGTAGAAAAGCTAATATCCTAGGAATCCTAACCTTACTCCATGAGTAACTCTTGGATTCGCACCAATATAAATATTTACGCCATATCTTATGGTAAATTTTTCTGGTCACAGGTTTCCGAGCCTGTATTAATGTATCAATAACCGAATCCGAAAACCCACGCTTTGATAGAATCAAGCGTTCAATTTCCAGGCAGTCAGCCTCAGAGAAATTAGGTTTGGATGGTTGAAAGGACCCTGAATTAGAAGGTCCTGCCTCAGAGGAAGAGACCATGGTGGACAGGACGACATGTCCACTAGGTCTGCATACCAGGTCCTGTGTGGCCACGCAGGCGCTATTAGAATTACCGATGCCCTCTCCTGTTTGATCCTGGCAATCAGCCGAGGTAGCAACGGAAATGGTGGAAACACATAAGCTATATTGAAAACCCAAGGGGCTGCTAATGCATCTACCAGCACCGCTCCCGGGTCCCTGGACCTGGATCCGTAACAAGGAAGCTTCGCGTTCTGGCGAGATGCCATGAGATCCAGATCCGGTTTGCCCCAACGACGAATCAGTTGAGCAAATACCTCCGGGTGAAGTTCCCACTCTCCCGGATGAAAAGTCTGGCGACTTAGGAAATCCGCCTCCCAGTTCTCTACGCCTGGGATGTGAATTGCTGACAGGTGGCAAGAGTGAGACTCTGCCCAGCGAATTATCTTCGAGACTTCCAACATCACTAGGGAACTCCTGGTTCCCCCTTGATGATTGATGTAAGCCACAGTCGTGATATTGTCCGACTGAAATCTGATGAACCTCAGCTTTGCCAAGCTAGAAGAGCATTGAATATTGCTCTTAATTCTAGAATGTTTATTGGGAGGAGTTTCTCCTCCTGAGTCCACGATCCCTGAGCCTTCAGGGAATTCCAGACTGCTCCCCAGCCTAGAAGGCTGGCATCCGTTGTTACAATCATCCAATCTGGCCTGCGAAAGGTCATTCCTTTGGACAGATGAACCGGTGACAACCACCAGAGAAGCGAATCTCTGGTCTCCTGGTCCAGATTTAGCAAAGGGGACAGATCTGAGTAATCCCCGTTCCATTGACTGAGCATGCATAGTTGCAGCGGTCTGAGATGCAGGCGCGCAAATGGCACTATGTCCATTGCCGCGACCATTAAGCCGATTACCTCCATGCACTGAGCTACTGATGGGCTTGAAATGGAATGAAGGACACGGCAAGCATTGAGAATCTTTGATAACCTGGACTCCGTCAGGTAAATCTTCATCTCTACAGAATCTATAAGAGTCCCTAGAAAGGGAACCCTTGTGAGTGGTAACAGAGAATTCTTTTCCACGTTCACTTTCCACCCATGCGACCTCAGAAATGCTAGAACTATCTCTGTATGAGACTTTGCATTCTGAAAACTTGACGCTTGTATCAGAATGTCGTCTAGGTACGGAGTTACCGCTATGCCTCGTGGTCTTAGTACCGCCAGAAGTGAGCCCAGAACCTTTGTAAAAATTCTCTGGGCCGTGGCTAACCCGAAGGGAAGAGCCACAAACTGGTAATGCCTGTCTAGAAAGGCAAACCTCAGGTACCGATAATGATCTTTGTGAATCGGTATATGAAGGTAAGCATCCTTTAAGTCCACCGTGGTCATATATTGACCCTCTTGGATCATGGGTAGGATGGTTCGAATGGTTTCCATCTTGAACGATGGTACCCTTAGGAATTTGTTTAAGATCTTTAAGTCCAAGATTGGTCTGAAGGTTCCCTCTTTTTTGGGAACCACAAATAGATTTGAGTAAAATCCTTGTCCCTGTTCCGATCGCGGAACTGAGTGGATCACCCCCATGATTAAGAGGTTTTGTACACATTGTAGAAATGCCTCTCTCTTTACTAGGTTTGTCGATAACCTCGAAAGATGGAACCTCCCTTGTGGAGGAGAAGATTTGAAATCCAGAAGGTATCCCTGAGATATAATCTTTAACGTCCAGGGATCCTGCACATCTCTTGCCCAAACCTGGGCAAAGAGAGAAAGTCTGCCCCCCACTAAATCCGTCTCTGGATAGGGGGCCCTGACTTCATGCTGGCTTAGGGGCGGGAGTAGGCTTTCTGGCCTGCTTGCCCTTGTTCCATGACTGGTTGCCTTTCCAACCTTGTCTGTAACGAGCAGTAGTTCCTTCCTGTTTTGGAGCGGAGGAAGTCGATGCTGCTCCTGCCTTGAAGTTACGAAAGGCACGAAAATTAGACTGTTTGGCCTTTGGTTTGGCCCTGTCCTGAGGAAGGGCGTGGCCCTTACCTCCCGTAATGTCAGCAATAATTTCCTTCAAGCCGGGCCCGAATAAGGTCTGCCCTTTGAAAGGAATGTTAAGTAGTTTAGACTTGGAAGTTACATCCGCTGACCAGGATTTAAGCCAGAGCGCTCTGCGCGCCTGTATGGCGAATCCGGAATTTTTAGCCGTAAGTTTGGTTAGATGTACTACGGCATCTGAAACAAACGCATTAGCTTGCTTAAGGGTTCTAACTTTGCTCAAGGCCTCATCCAACGGCTCTGTGCGAATCGCCTCTTCCAGAGACTCAAACCAGAATGCCGCTGCAGCCGTGACAGGCGCCATGCATGCAAGAGGCTGCAATATAAAACCCTGTTGAACAAACATTTTCTTAAGATAACCCTCTAATTTTTATCCATTGGATCTGAGAAAGCACAGCTATCCTCCACCGGGATAGTGGTACGCTTGGCTAACGTAGAAACTGCTCCCTCCACCTTAGGGACCGTCTGCCATAAGTCTTGTGTGGTGGCGTCTATAGGGAACATTTTTCTAAATATCGGGGGAGGGGAAAAAGGCACACCGGGTCTATCCCACTCCTTACTTATAATTTCTGTAAGTCTTTTTGGTATAGGAAAAACATCAGTACACACCGGTACCGCATAGTATCTATCCAACCTACACAATTTCTCTGGAATTGCCACCGTGTCGCAATCATTCAGAGCTGCTAATACCTCCCCTAGTAATACACGGAGGTTCTCAAGCTTAAATTTAAAATTTGAAATTTCTGAATCCGGTCTCCCCGGATCAGAACCGTCACCGACAGAATGAAGCTCACCGTCCTCATGTTCTGCAAATTGTGACGCAGTATCAGACATGGCTCTCGTGTCATCAGCGCGCTCTGTCCTTAACCCAGAGCTATCGCGTTTGCCCCTTAATTCGGGCATATTATATAATACTTCTTTCATAACATTAGCCATATCATGTAAAGTGATTTGTAAGGGCCTAGATGTACTAGGTGTCTCAATCCTACGCATCTCCCGAGCCGGAGACGCAGGTACTGACACGTGAGGAGAGTTAGGCGGCATAACTTCCCCCTCGTTGTCTGGTGATAGCTTCTTTATCGGTACAGATTGACTTTTATTCAAAGCAATATCAATACAATTGGTACACATCGTTCTATTGGGCTCCACATTGGCTTTTGAACATGATGAACAAACAGTTTCCTCTGAATCAGACATGTTTAAAACAGACTTAGCAATGAAAACTAACAAGCTTGGAAATCACTTTCAATAAGTTTTACAAGCAATATAAAAAACGCTGCAGCGCTTCAAATATACAGATATAATTAAACAATTCTTAACAAGAAGTGTATTATTAGCAGAGGATTGCACCCATTAGCAAAAGGATGATTAACCCCTCAATACCCAAAACGGATAAAACAGATATCAATTAAGATTTAACGCTTTTAATCACAGTCAGCACACTGTCACAGATCTGCTGTGACTGATTACCTCCCTCACAAATGAAATTTGCAGACCCCTGAGCTCTCTAGAGACGTCCTGGATCAAGGAGGAAGAAGCAGAAAGACTGTGCAATAATTTTAACTGCGCAACAAGGCGCTAAAACAAGGGCCCTCCCACTCCAATCACAACAGTGGGAGCCCTGATATAACGGTTTCCATGCAGAAAAACATAATTTATGTAAGAACTTACCTGATAAATTCATTTCTTTCATATTAGCAAGAGTCCATGAGCTAGTGACGTATGGGATATACATTCCTACCAGGAGGGGCAAAGTTTCCCAAACCTCAAAATGCCTATAAATACACCCCTCACCACACCCACAATTCAGTTTAACGAATAGCCAAGAAGTGGGGTGATAAAAAAGTGCGAAAGCATATAAAATAAGGAATTGGAATAATTGTGCTTTATACAAAAATCATAACCACCCCAAAAAAAGGGCGGGCCTCATGGACTCTTGCTAATATGAAAGAAATGAATTTATCAGGTAAGTTCTTACATAAATTATGTTTTCTTTCATGTAATTAGCAAGAGTCCATGAGCTAGTGACGTATGGGATAATGATTACCCAAGATGTGGATCTTTCCACGCAAGAGTCACTAGAGAGGGAGGGATAAAATAAAGACAGCCAATTCCTGCTGAAAATAATCCACACCCAAAATAAAGTTTAATGAAAAACATAAGCAGAAGATTCAAACTGAAACCGCTGCCTGAAGTACTTTTCTACCAAAAACTGCTTCAGAAGAAGAAAATACATCAAAATGGTAGAATTTAGTAAAAGTATGCAAAGAGGACCAAGTTGCTGCTTTGCAAATCTGATCAATCGAAGCTTCATTCCTAAACGCCCAGGAAGTAGAAACTGACCTAGTAGAATGAGCTGTAATCCTTTGAGGCGGAGTTTTACCCGACTTAACATAGGCAAGATGAATTAAAGATTTCAACCTAGATGCCAAAGAAATGGCAGAAGCTTTCTGGCCTTTTCTAGAACCGGAAAAGATAACAAATAAACTAGAAGTCTTTCGGAAAGACTTAGTAGCTTCAACATAATATTTCAAAGCTCTAACAACATCCAAAGAATGCAATGATTTCTCCTTAGAATTCTTAGGATTAGGACATAATGAAGGAACCACAATTTCTCTACTAATGTTGTTAGAATTCACAACTTTAGGTAAAAATTCAAAAGAAGTTCGCAACACTGCCTTATCCTGATGAAAAAATCAGAAAAGGAGACTCACAAGAAAGAGCAGATAATTCAGAAACTCTTCTGGCAGAAGAGATTGCCAAAAGGAACAAAACTTTCCAAGAAAGTAATTTAATGTCCAATGAATGCATAAGTTCAAACGGAGGAGCTTGAAGAGCCCCCAGAACCAAATTCAAACTCCAAGGAGGAGACATTAACTTGATGACAGGTTTTATACGAACCAAAGCTTGTACAAAACAATGAATATCAGGAAGATTAGCAATCTTTCTGTGAAAAAGAACAGAAAGAGCAGAGATTTGTCCTTTCAAAGAACTTGCGGATAAACCTTTATCTAAACCATCCTGAAGAAACTGTAAAATTCTCGGAATTCTAAAAGAATGCCAAGAAAAATGATGAGAAAGACACCAAGAAATATAAGTCTTCCAGACTCTATAATATATCTCTCTGGATACAGATTTACGAGCCTGTAACATAGTATTAATCACAGAGTAAGAGAAACCTCTTTGACCAAGAATCAAGCGTTCAATCTCCATACCTTTAAATTTAAGGATTTGAGATCCTGATGGAAAAAAGGACCTTGCGACAGAAGGTCTGGTCGTAGCGGAAGAGTCCACGGATGGCAAGAGGCCATCCGGACAAGATCCGCATACCAAAACCTGTGAGGCCATGCCGGAGCTACCAGCAGAACAAACGAGCATTCCTTCAGAATCTTGGAGATTACTCTTGGAAGAAGAACTAGAGGCGGAAAGATATAAGCAGGATGATACTTCCAAGGAAGTGATAATGCATCCACTGCTTCCGCCTGAGGATCCCGGGATCTGGACATATACCTGGGAAGTTTCTTGTTTAGATGAGACACCATCAGATCTATTTCTGGAAGCTCCCACATTTGAACAATCTGAAGAAATACCTCTGGGTGAAGAGACCATTCGCCCGGATGCAACGTTTGGCGACTGAGATAATCCGCTTCCCAATTGTCTATACCTGGGATATGAACCGCAGATCTTAGACAGGAGCTGGATTCCGCCCAAACCAGAATTCGAGATACTTCTTTCATAGCCAGAGGACTGTGAGTCCCTCCTTGATGATTGATGTATGCTACAGTTGTGACATTGTCTGTCTGAAAACAAATGAACGATTCTCTCTTCAGAAGAGGCCAAGACTGAAGAGCTCTGAAAATTGCACGGAGTTCCAAAATATTGATCGGTAATCTCACCTCCTGAGATTCCCAAACTCCTTGTGCCGTCAGAGATCCCCACACAGCTCCCCAACCTGTGAGACTTGCATCTGTTGAAATTACAGTCCAGGTCGGAAGCACAAAAGAAGCCCCCTGAATTAAACGATGGTGAGCTGTCCACCACGTTAGAGAGTGTCGTACAATCGGTTTTAAAGATATTAATTGAGATATCTTTGTGTAATCCTTGCACCATTGATTCAGCATACAGAGCTGAAGAGGTCGCATGTGAAAACGAGCAAAGGGGATCGCGTCCGATGCAGCAGTCATAAGACCTAGAATTTCCATGCATAAGGCTACCGAAGGGAATGATTGTGACTGAAGGTTTCGACAAGCTGAAATCAATTTTAGACGTCTCTTGTCTGTTAAAGACAGAGTCATGGACACTGAATCTATCTGGAAACCCAGAAAGGTTACCCTTGTCTGTGGAATCAATGAACTTTTTGGTGAATTGATCCTCCAACCATGATCTTGAAGAAACAACACAAGTCGATTCGTATGAGATTCTGCTAAATGTAAAGACTGAGCAAGTACCAAGATATCGTCCAAATAAGGAAATACCACAATACCCTGTTCTCTGATTACAGACAGAAGGGCACCGAGAACCTTTGCAAAAATTCTTGGAGCTGTAGCAAGGCCAAACGGCAGAGCCACAAACTGGTAATGCTTGTCCAGAAAAGAGAATCTCAGGAATTGATAATGATCTGGATGAATCGGAATATGCAGATATGCATCCTGTAAATCTATTGTGGACATATAATGCCCTTGCTGAACAAAAGGCAAGATAGTCCTTACAGTTACCATTTTGAACGTTGGTATCCTTACATAACGATTCAATATTTTTAGATCCAGAACTGGTCTGAAGGAATTCTCCTTCTTTGGTACAATGAAGAGATTTGAATAAAACCCCATCCCCTGTTCCAGAACTGGAACTGGCATAATTACTCCAGCCAACTCTAGATCTGAAACACAATTCAGAAATGCTTGAGCTTTTACTGGATTTACTGGGACACGGGAAAGAAAAAATCTCTTTGCAGGAGGTCTCATCTTGAAACCAATTCTGTACCCTTCTGAAACAATGTTCTGAATCCAAAGATTGTGAACAGAATTGATCCAAATTTCTTTGAAAAAACGTAACCTGCCCCCTACCAGCTGAGCTGGAATGAGGGCCGCAATTTCATGTGGACTTAGAAGCAGGCTTTGCCTTTCTAGAAGGCTTGGATTTATTCCAGACTGGAGATGGTTTCCAAACTGAAACTGCTCCTGAGGATGAAGGATCAGGCTTTTGTTCTTTGTTGAAACGAAAGGAACGAAAACGATTATTAGCCCTGTTTTTACCCTTAGATTTTTTATCCTGTGGTAAAAAAGCTCCTTTCCCACCAGTAACAGTTGAGATAATAGAATCCAACTGAGAACCAAATAATTTGTTACCCTGGAAAGAAATGGAAAGTAGAGTTGATTTAGAAGCCATATCAGCATTCCAAGTTTTAAGCCATAAAGCTCTTCTAGCTAAAATAGCTAGAGACATAAACCTGACATCAACTCTGATAATATCAAAAATGGCATCACAGATAAAATTATTAGCATGCTGAAGAAGAATAATAATATTATGAGAATCATGATCTGTTACTTGTTGCGCTAAAGTCTCCAACCAAAAAGTTGAAGCTGCAGCAACATCAGCCAATGATATAGCAGGTCTAAGAAGATTACCTGAACACAGATAAGCTTTTCTTAGAAAGGATTCAATTTTCCTATCTAAAGGATCTTTAAACGAAGTACCATCTGACGTAGGAATAGTAGTACGTTTAGCAAGGGTAGAAATAGCCCCATCGACTTTAGGGATTTTGTCCCAAAATTCTAATCTGTCAGACGGCACAGGATATAAATTGCTTAAAACGTTTAGAAGGAGTAAATGAATTACCCAATTTATCCCATTCTCTGGAAATTACTTCAGAAATAGCATTAGGAACAGGAAAAACTTCTGGAATAACCACAGGAGATTTAAATACCTTATCTAAACGTTTAGAATTAGTATCAAGAGGACCAGAATCCTCTATTTCTAAAGCAATTAGTACTTCTTTAAGTAAAGAACGAATAAATTCCATTTTAAATAAATATGAAGATTTATCAGCATCAATCTCTGAGACAGAATCCTCTGAACCAGAAGAGTCATCAGAATCAGAATGATGATGTTCATTTAAAAATTCATCTGTAGAGAGAGAAGTTTTAAAAGATTTTTTATGTTTACTAGAAGGAGAAATAACAGACATAGCCTTCTTGATGGATTCAGAAACAAAATCTCTTATGTTATCAGGAACATTCTGCACCTTAGATGTTGAAGGAACTGCAACAGGCAATGGTACATTACTAAAGGAAATATTATCTGCTTTAACAAGTTTGTCATGACAATTAATACAAACAACAGCCGGAGGAATAGCTACCAAAAGTTTACAGCAGATACACTTAGCTTTGGTAGTTCCAGCACTAGACAGCGATTTTCCTGAAGTATCTTCTGACTCAGATGCAACGTGAGACATCTTGCAATATGTAAGAGAAAAAACAACATATAAAGCAAAATTGATCAAATTCCTTAAATGACAGTTTCAGGAATGGGAAAAAATGACAATAAACAAGCTTCTAGTAACCAGAAGCAAAGAAAAAATGAGACTGAAATAATGTGGAGACAAAAGCGACGCCCATATTTTTTGGCGCCAAATAAGACGCCCACATTATTTGGCGCCTAAATGCTTTTTGGCGCCAAAAATGACGCCACATCCGGAACGCCGACATTTTTGGCGCAAAAGGACGTCAAAAAATGACACAACTTCCGGCGACACATATGACGCCGGAAACAGAAAAGATTTTTTGCGCCAAAAAAGTCCGCGCCAAGAATGACGCAATAAAATGAAGCCTTTTTTAGCCCCCGCGAGCCTAACAGCCCACAGGGAAAAAAAGAGTCAAATTTTAAGGTAAGAAAAAAATTGATTCAAATGCATTATCCCAAATATGAAACTGACTGTCTGAAAATAAGGAATGTTGAACATCCCGAGTCAAGGCAAATAAATGTTTGAATACATATATTTAGAACTTTATAAATAAAGTGCCCAACCATAGCTTAGAGTGTCACAGAAAAACATAATTTATGCTTACCTGATAAATTTATTTCTCTTGTAGTGTATCCAGTCCACGGATCATCCATTACTTATGGGATATTAACTCCTCCCCAACAGGAAGTGCAAGAGGATTCACCCAGCAGAGCTGCTATATAGCTCCTCCCCTAACTGCCATTACCAGTCATTCGACCGAAAACATGCAGAGAAAGGAAAACCATAGGGTGCAGTGGTGACTGTAGTTTAATGGAAAAATTACCTGCCTTAAAGTGACAGGACGGGCCGTGGACTGGATACACTACAAGAGAAATAAATTTATCAGGTAAGCATAAATTATGTTTTCTCTTGTTAAGTATATCCAGTCCACGGATCATCCATTACTTATGGGATACCAATACCAAAGCTAAAGTACACGGATGACGGGAGGGACAGGCAGGCTCTTTATACGGAAGGAACCACTGCCTGAAGAACCTTTCTCCCAAAAAAACAGCCTCCGAAGAAGCAAAAGTGTCAAATTTGGAAAATTTGGAAAAAGTATGAAGAGAAGATCAAGTTGCAGCCTTGCAAATCTGTTCAACAGAAGCCTCATTCTTAAAGGCCCAAGTGGAAGCCACAGCTCTAGTAGAATGTGCTGTAATTCTTTCAGGAGGCTGCTGTCCAGCAGTCTCATAGGCTAACCGTATTATGCTACGAAGCCAAAAGGAGAGAGAGGTAGCCGAAGCTTTTTGACCTCTCCTCTGACCAGAATAAACGACAAACAGGGAAGACGTTTGTCGAAAATCCTTAGTTGCCTGTAGATAAAATTTCAGGGCACGGACTACATCTAGATTGTGTAGCAGACGTTCCTTTTTCGAAGAAGGATTAGGACACAAAGATGGAACCACAATCTCTTGATTGATATTCCTGTTAGTGACCACCTTAGGTAGGAACCCAGGTTTAGTACGCAGAACTACCTTGTCTGAATGAAAAATCAGATAAGGAGAATCACAATGTAAGGCAGATAACTCAGACTCTTCGAGCCGAGGAAATCGCCATTAAAAACAGAACTTGTCAAGATAACAACTTGATATCAATGGAATGAAGGGGTTCAAACGGAACCCCCTGTAAAACATTAAGAACTAAGTTCAAACTCCATGGTGGAGCAACAGTTTTAAACACAGGCTTGATCCTAGCTAAAGCCTGACAAAAAGCTTGAACGTCCGGAACTTCTGACAGACGTTTGTGTAAAAGAATGGACAGAGCTGAAATCTGTCCCTTTAAGGAACTAGCGGATAAACCCTTTTCTAAACCTTCTTGTAGAAAAGACAATATCCTCGGAATCCTAACCTTACTCCATGAGTAACTCTTGGATTCGCACCAATATAAGTATTTGCGCCATATCTTATGGTAAATCTTTCTGGTAACAGGCTTCCTAGCCTGTATTAAGGTATCAATAACTGACTCAGAAAAACCACGTTTTGATAAAATCAAGCGTTCAAAGTCAGCTTCAGAGAAATTAGATTTTGATGTTTGAAGGGACCCTGGATCAGAAGGTCCTGTTTCAGAGGTAGCGACCAAGGTGGACAGGATGACATGTCCACTAGATCTGCATACCAAGTCCTGCGTGGCCATGCAGGCGCTATTAGAATCACTGATGCTCTCTCCTGTTTGATTCTGGCAATCAATCGAGGAAGCATCGGGAAGGGTGGAAACACATAAGCCATCCCGAAGGTCCAAGGTGCTGTCAAAGCATCTATCAGAACCGCTCCCGGATCTCTGGATCTGGACCCGTAACGAGGAAGCTTGGCGTTCTGTCGAGACGCCATGAGATCTATCTTTGGTTTGCCCCAACGTCAAAGTATTTGGGCAAAGACCTCCGGATGAAGTTCCCACTCCCCCGGATGAAAAGTCTGACGACTTAAGAAATCCGCCTCCCAGTTCTCCACTCCCGGGATGTGGATTGCTGACAGGTGGCAAGAGTGAGACTCTGCCCAGCGAATTATCTTTGATACTTCCATCATTGCTAGGGAGCTTCTTGTCCCTCCCTGATGGTTGATGTAAGCTACAGTCGTGATGTTGTCCGACTGAAACCTGATGAACCCCCGAGTTGTTAACTGGGGCCAAGCCAGAAGGGCATTGAGAACTGCTCTCAATTCCAGAATGTTTATTGGTAGGAGACTCTCCTCCTGATTCCATTGTCCCTGAGCCTTCAGAGAATTCCAGACAGCGCCCCAACCTAGTAGGCTGGCGTCTGTTGTTACAATTGTCCAGTCCGGCCTGCTGAATGGCATCCCCCTGGACAGATGTGGCCGAGAAAGCCACCATAGAAGATAATTTCTGGTCTCTTGATCCAGATTCAGAGTAGGGGACAAGTCTGAGTAATCCCCATTCCACTGACTTAGCATGCACAATTGCAGCGGTCTGAGATGTAGGAGTGCAAAGGGTACTATGTCCATTGCTGCTACCATTAAGCCGATCACCTCCATGCATTGAGCTACTGACGGGTGTTGAATGGAATGAAGGACACGGCATGCATTTTGAAGCTTTGTTAACCTGTCTTCTGTCAGGTAAATCTTCATTTCTACAGAATCTATAAGAGTCCCCAAGAAGGGAACTCTTGTGAGTGGAAAGAGAGAACTCTTCTTTTCGTTCACCTTCCATCCATGCGACCTTAGAAATGCCAGTACTAACTCTGTATGAGACTTGGCAGTTTGAAAGCTTGAAGCTTGTATCAGAATGTCGTCTAGGTACGGAGCTACCGCAATTCCTCGCGGTCTTAGTACCGCCAGAAGAGCACCCAGAACCTTTGTGAAGATTCTCGGAGCCGTAGCCAATCCGAATGGAAGAGCTACAAACTGGTAATGCCTGTCTAGAAAGGCAAACCTTAGATACCGGTAATGATCTTTGTGAATCGGTATGTGAAGGTAAGCATCCTTTAAATCCACTGTGGTCATGTACTGACCCTTTTGGATCATGGGTAAAATTGTCCGAATAGTTTCCATTTTGAACGATGGAACTCTTAGGAATTTGTTTAGGATCTTTAAATCCAAGATTGGCCTGAAAGTTCCCTCTTTTTTGGGAACCACAAACAGATTTGAGTAAAACCCTTGTCCTTGTTCCGACCGCGGAACCGGATGGATCACTCCCATTAATAAAAGATCTTGTACGCAGCGTAGAAACGCCTCTTTCTTTATTTGGTTTGTTGACAACCTTGACAGATGAAATCTCCCTCTTGGGGGAGAGAATTTGAAGTCTAGAAGGTATCCCTGAGATATGATCTCTAACGCCCAGGGATCCTGGACATCTCTTGCCCAAGCCTGGGCGAAGAGAGAAAGTCTGCCCCCCACTAGATCCGTTCCCGGATCGGGGGCCCTCGATTCATGCTGTCTTAGGGGCAGCAGCAGGTTTCCTGGCCTGCTTGCCCTTGTTCCAGGACTGGTTAGGTCTCCAGCCTTGTCTGTAGCGAGCAACAGCTCCTTCCTGTTTTGGTGCAGAGGAAGTTGATGCTGCTCCTGCTTTGAAATTACGAAAGGAACGAAAATTAGACTGTCTAGCCTTAGGTTTGGCTCTGTCTTGAGGCAGGGCATGGCCTTTACCTCCTGTAATGTCAGCGATAATTTCTTTCAACCCGGGCCCGAATAAGGTCTGCCCTTTGAAAGGTATATTAAGCAATTTAGATTTAGAAGTAACGTCAGCTGACCAGGATTTTAGCCACAGTGCTCTGCGTGCCTGAATGGCGAATCCGGAATTCTTAGCCGTAAGTTTAGTTAAATGTACTACGGCATCTGAAATAAATGAGTTAGCTAACTTAAGGGCTTTAAGCTTGTGTGTAATCTCATCTAATGGAGCTGATTCAAGTGTCTCTTCCAGAGACTCAAACCAAAATGCTGCTGCAGCCGTGACAGGCGCAATGCATGCAAGAGGTTGCAATATAAAACCTTGTTGAACAAACATTTTCTTAAGGTAACCCTCTAACTTTTTATCCATTGGATCTGAAAAGGCACAGCTATCCTCCACCGGGATAGTGGTACGCTTAGCTAAAGTAGAAACTGCTCCCTCCACCTTAGGGACCGTTTGCCATAAGTCCCGTGTGGTGGCGTCTATTGGAAACATCTTTCTAAATATCGGAGGGGGTGAGAACGGCACACCGGGTCTATCCCACTCCTTAGTAACAATTTCAGTAAGTCTCTTAGGTATAGGAAAAACGTCAGTACTCGCCGGTACCGCAAAATATTTATCCAACCTACACATTTTCTCTGGTATTGCAACTGTGTTACAATCATTCAGAGCCGCTAACACCTCCCCTAGTAATACACGGAGGTTTTCCAGCTTAAATTTAAAATTTGAAATATCTGAATCCAGTTTGTTTGGATCAGAACCGTCACCCGCAGAATGAAGCTCTCCGTCCTCATGTTCTGCAAATTGTGACGCAGTGTCTGACATGGCCCTAATATTATCAGCGCACTCTGTTCTCACCCCAGAGTGATCACGCTTACCTCTTAGTTCTGGTAATTTAGCCAAAACTTCAGTCATAACAGTAGCCATATCCTGTAATGTGATTTGTAATGGCCGCCCAGATGTACTCGGCGCTAAAATATCACGCACCTCCCGAGCGGGAGATGCAGGTACTGACACGTGAGGCGAGTTAGTCGGCATAACTCTCCCCTCGTTGTTTGGTGAAATATGTTCAATTTGTACAGATTGACTTTTATTTAAAGTAGCATCAATACAGTTAGTACATAAATTTCTATTGGGCTCTACTTTGGCTTTAGCACATATAGCACAGATATCTTCCTCTGAATCAGACATGTTTAACACACTAGCAAATAAACTAGCAACTTGGAAATACTTTTCAAGTAATTTACTATAATATGAAAACGTACTGTGCCTATAAGAAGCACAGAAAAAGTTATGACAGTTGAAAATTAATAAACTGAAAAGTTATAGCATCAAATCTTTGTAAAAAACACAATTTTAGCAAAGGATTGCTCCCATTAGCAAAGGATAACTAACCCTGATAGCAGAAAAAAAAAAAAAATAAATACAGAAATAAACGTTTTTTTATCACAGTCAACTACAATCTCACAGCTCTGCTGTGAGTGATTACCTCCCTCAAAACAAGTTTTGAAGACCCCTGAGTTCTGTAGAGATGAACCGGATCATGCAGGGAAGACAATAAACTTCTGACTGAATCTCCCCCTCACACATAACAGTGAGAGAGATCAGTAAACTGTCATAAATTAAATAAAACGACTGCCAAGTGGAAAAAAATAGTGCCCAAAACATTTTTTCACCCAGTACCTCAGAAAATTAAACGATTTTACATGCCAGCAAAAAACGTTTAACATTAATAAATTGAGTGTTATTAAAAAGCCTGTTGCTAGTCCCTGCAAATTAGGCTAAAGTTTTATGCATACAGTATAATTCCAGTGAAGTGCCATTCCCCAGAATACTGAAGTGTAAAATATAAATACATTACAGCCTGATACCAGTTGCTGCTACTGCATTTAAGGCTGAGTTTACATTATATCGGTATGGCAGAATTTTCTCATCAATTCCATTGTCAGAAAATAATAAGCTGCTACATACCTCTTTGCAGATTAATCTGCCCGCTGTCCCCTGATCTGAAGTTTACCTCTCCTCAGATGGCCGAGAAACAGCAATATGATCTTAACTACTCCGGCTAAAATCATAGAAAAACTCAGGTAGATTCTTCTTCAAATTCTACCAGAGAAGGAATAACACACTCCGGTGCTATTATAAAATAACAAACTTTTGATTGAAGGTATGAAACTAAGTATAATCACCACAGTCCTCTCACACATCCTATCTATTCGTTGGGTGCAAGAGAATGACTGGTAATGGCAGTTAGGGGAGGAGCTATATAGCAGCTCTGCTGGGTGAATCCTCTTGCACTTCCTGTTGGGGAGGAGTTAATATCCCATAAGTAATGGATGATCCGTGGACTGGATACACTTAACAAGAGAAATAAGATTTACTTACCCCCGGACACTCATCTACATGTTTGTAGAAAGCCAAACCAGTACTGAAACGAAAATCAGCAGAGGTAATGGTATATAAATAAGAGTATATCGTCGATCTGAAAAGGGAGGTAAGAGATGAATCTCTACGACCGATAACAGAGAACCTATGAAATAGACCCCGTAGAAGGAGATCACTGCATTCAAATAGGCAATACTCTCCTCACATCCCTCTGACATTCACTGCACGCTGAGAGGAAAACCGGGCTCCAACTTGCTGCGGAGCGCATATCAACGTAGAATCTAGCACAAACTTACTTCACCACCTCCATAGGAGGCAAAGTTTGTAAAACTGAATTGTGGGTGTGGTGAGGGGTGTATTTATAGGCATTTTGAGGTTTGGGAAACTTTGCCCCTCCTGGTAGGAATGTATATCCCATACGTCACTAGCTCATGGACTCTTGCTAATTACATGAAAGAAAATATGTTAGCCATGTGGAAAAAATCATGCCCAAAGCGATTTATCACCAAAGTACCTCACAAAAACGAATAACATGCCAGTAAACGTTTTAATTAAAAAAACAACATCTTTCAATGTCATGCAAAGCTATCACTAAGCCTGCTACCAGTCGCTACCACTGCAGAGAAGGCTTAAGTATTATTTCAGTGTTAACAGTATTTTTGTCAGTCAAATTCTAGTCCCTAGAATATAACTCGACTGCGCATACATTTATCAGCCTGATACCAGTTGCTACTACTGCATTTAAGGCTGTACTTACATCATACGGTAACAGCAGTATTTTCTTAGTCAATTCCATTCCCAGAAAATAAAGTACTGCACATACCTCATTTGCGGAGGCCCCCGCATGCTATTCCCAGTTTCTGAAGTTACCCCACTCCTCAGAATGTCGAGAACAGCCAGTGGATCTTAGTTACGCCTGTTAAGATCATAGATAAAAAACGCAGGCAGTTTCTTCTTCCAAATACTGCCTGAGATAGAAAAACAGCACACTCCGGTGCCATTTAAAATAACAAACTTTTGATTGAAGAATAGTTAAGTAAAAACTCCAGCTCCTCTCGCGACCTCCTTCTTTGTTGAGGGTTGCAAGAGAATGACGGGATATGACATGTGAGGGGAGGAGCTATATAGCAGCTCTGCTTGGGTGATCCTCTTGCAACTTCCTGTTGGGAAGGAGAATATATCCCATAAGTAATGGATGACCCGTGGACTGAACACACTTAACAAGAGAAAGAAGGCATCTAAGCTTTTTTTTGGTTTCAGTACTCTGGACAGCACTTTTTTATTGGTGGATGAATTTATCCACCAATCAGCAAGGACAACCCAGGTTGTTCACCAAAAATGGGCCGGCATTTAAACTTACATTCTTGCATTTCAAATAAAGATACCAAGAGAATGAAGACAATTTGATAATAGGAGTAAATTAGAAAGTTGCTTAAAATTTCATGCTCAATCTGAATCACGAAAGAAAAATTTTGGGTACAGTGTCCCTTTAATGAATCATGGACTCACCTCCTTATGAAAGAAATAAGATGAACTAGAAATGTGTGCTTTGTGGACATCTGGTGGGTGGATGAGATACCCTTCTATTTGATGGATGTCTTGTTGCCGAGTACATCGCTGCTGAACTTTGAACATTTGTGTTTTTGCCATTTGCTTGCCTCCTTGTACTTCTGCTGTCTACAAACTTTGGTCTGTATCTGAGTAAGTATCTTGCCTTTACCGTTTGTGTATAGACTGATCACCTGTTACCACACATTTACATGTTTGTGAATTTGTTATCAACTGCTTAGTTCCCTCAACCCTTTGCTGAATCTGGGTATCCTGGCTGACTTCCAGCTTCTAGTCCAAGTCTTTGTTGCTACTAGTCCAAGTCTTTGTTGCATGCACACACATAAAATCTCTCAAAACATGAACAAGCCCATCAGAAACTCTGCAGCCAAGGTGACACACTTTCGCCTGATATTTCACAAATGTTGTTTAACACATACCCGAAAAATGAAATAACTGGAATTTATTGAGATAAAGTTACTACTGAATGACACATTACAGGATTAACCCTGCTGGTATGGTATATTTCAATAACTAACCTTGAGCTACACTTAACAATCCTGTTTAATGTTTCTAGTAGCTTTACGTGGCATATTTAGTATGGATAAATAGAAAGAAAAAGTTGGTTATGCATTTTAATTGATATTAAAACTACTTACCCCCAAAACTACATCTGTACAAATATTCTGATTACTATCCCAAAAAGGTGTATTATCACTGAAGATGCCTGGGGACAGGGTACCATCCAGAGACTTCATAAAAATGGATTGCACAGTAATATTAACCTGTGAAATAAAGTAATGTTTTAGTATTTAACAAGCTACCAGTTCAGTGTTTAATATACACCATATTTACTTTTAACCCCTTAAGCCATAGTAGTACCTATGTCCAGAAGTCTAGCTCATGCTGCAGTCCTCGCTGTCAGATTTGACAGCGGAGACTGCCGCCAGGGGTAGAAGGCATCTGCATTTAAATGGTAAAGAAGAACTAATTGTTCTTTCTTTACCATTTGAAGGCAGATCATTGATACAGACAGTGACACACACTAAAGAAAAAAAGTTTTTATTAATAAATAATTGAAAATAAAATAACAATTTATGTAAGAACTTACCTGATAAATTCATTTCTTTCATATTAGCAAGAGTCCATGAGCTAGTGACGTATGGGATATACATTCCTACCAGGAGGGGCAAAGTTTCCCAAACCTTAAAATGCCTATAAATACACCCCTCACCACACCCACAATTCAGTTTAACGAATAGCCAAGAAGTGGGGTGCTAAGAAAGGAGCGAAAGCATAAAAAAATAAGGAATTGGAATAATTGTGCTTTATACAAAAAAATCATAACCACCACAAAAACATAATTTATGTAAGAACTTACCTGATAAATTCATTTCTTTCATATTAACAAGAGTCCATGAGCTAGTGACGTATGGGATATACATTCCTACCAGGAGGGGCAAAGTTTCCCAAACCTTAAAATGCCTATAAATACACCCCTCACCACACCCACAAATCAGTTTAACGAATAGCCAAGAAGTGGGGTGATAAGAAAAAAAGTGCGAAGCATATAAAATAAGGAATTGGAATAATTGTGCTTTATACAAAAAAATCATAACCACCACAAAAAAGGGTGGGCCTCATGGACTCTTGTTAATATGAAAGAAATGAATTTATCAGGTAAGTTCTTACATAAATTATGTTTTCTTTCATGTAATTAGCAAGAGTCCATGAGCTAGTGACGTATGGGATAATGACTACCCAAGATGTGGATCTTTCCACACAAGAGTCACTAGAGAGGGAGGGATAAAATAAAGACAGCCAATTCCTGCTGAAAATAATCCACACCCAAAATAAAGTTTAACAAAAAACATAAGCAGAAGATTCAAACTGAAACCGCTGCCTGAAGAACTTTTCTACCAAAAACTGCTTCAGAAGAAGAAAATACATCAAAATGGTAGAATTTAGTAAAAGTATGCAAAGAGGACCAAGTTGCTGCTTTGCAGATCTGGTCAACCGAAGCTTCATTCCTAAACGCCCAGGAAGTAGATACTGACCTAGTAGAATGAGCTGTAATTCTTTGAGGCGGAATTTTACCCGACTCAACATAGGCAAGATGAATTAAAGATTTCAACCAAGATGCCAAAGAAATGGCAGAAGCTTTCTGGCCTTTCCTAGAACCGGAAAAGATAACAAATAGACTAGAAGTCTTACGGAAAGATTTCGTAGCTTCAACATAATATTTCAAAGCTCTAACAACATCCAAAGAATGCAATGATTTCTCCTTAGAATTCTTAGGATTAGGACATAATGAAGGAACCACAATTTCTCTACTAATGTTGTTGGAATTCACAACTTTAGGTAAAAATTCAAAAGAAGTTCGCAACACCGCCTTATCCTGATGAAAAATCAGAAAAGGAGACTCACACGAAAGAGCAGATAATTCAGAAACTCTTCTAGCAGAAGAGATGGCCAAAAGGAACAAAACTTTCCAAGAAAGTAATTTAATGTCCAATGAATGCATAGGTTCAAACGGAGGAGCTTGAAGAGCTCCCAGAACCAAATTCAAACTCCAAGGAGGAGAAATTGACTTAATGACAGGTTTTATACGAACCAAAGCTTGTACAAAACAATGAATATCAGGAAGAATAGCAATCTTTCTGTGAAAAAGAACAGAAAGAGCGGAGATTTGTCCTTTCAAAGAACTTGCGGACAAACCCTTATCTAAACCATCCTGAAGAAACTGTAAAATTCTCGGTATTCTAAAAGAATGCCAAGAAAAATGATGAGAAAGACACCAAGAAATATAAGTCTTCCAGACTCTATAATATATCTCTCGAGATACAGATTTACGAGCCTGTAACATAGTATTAATCACGGAGTCAGAGAAACCTCTATGACCAAGAATCAAGCGTTCAATCTCCATACCTTTAAATTTAAGGATTTCAGATCCGGATGGAAAAAAGGACCTTG
This sequence comes from Bombina bombina, assembly GCF_027579735.1. NCBI lineage: Eukaryota > Metazoa > Chordata > Amphibia > Anura > Bombinatoridae > Bombina > Bombina bombina. Next base: position 349,290,249 of record NC_069500.1, read on the forward strand.
TGACAGAAGGTCTGGTCTTAACGGAAGAGTCCATGGCTGGCAAGATGCCATCCGGACAAGATCCGCATACCAAAACCTGTGAGGCCATGCCGGAGCTATTAGCAGAACAAACGAGCATTCCCTCAGAATCTTGGAGATTACTCTTGGAAGAAGAACTAGAGGCGGAAAGATATAGGCAGGATGATACTTCCAAGGAAGTGATAATGCATCCACTGCCTCCGCCTGAGGATCCCGGGATCTGGACAGATACCTGGGAAGTTTCTTGTTTAGATGAGAGGCCATCAGATCTATCTCTGGGAGCCCCCACAATTGAACAATCTGAAGAAATACCTCTGGGTGAAGAGACCATTCGCCCGGATGCAACGTTTGGCGACTGAGATAATCCGCTTCCCAATTGTCTACACCTGGGATATGAACCGCAGAGATTAGACAGGAGCTGGATTCCGCCCAAACCAAAATTCGAGATACTTCTTTCATAGCCAGAGGACTGTGAGTCCCTCCTTGATGATTGATGTATGCCACAGTTGTGACATTGTCTGTCTGAAAACAAATGAACGATTCTCTCTTCAGAAGAGGCCAAAACTGAAGAGCTCTGAAAACTGCACGGAGTTCCAAGATATTGATCGGTAATCTCACCTCCTGAGATTCCCAAACTCCTTGTGCCGTCAGAGATCCCCACACAGCTCCCCAACCTGTGAGACTTGCATCTGTTGAAATTACAGTCCAGGTCGGAAGAACAAAAGAAGCCCCCTGAATTAAACGATGGTGATCTGTCCACCACGTTAGAGAGTGCCGAACAATCGGTTTTAAAGATATTAATTGATATATCTTCGTGTAATCCCTGCACCATTGGTTCAGCATACAGAGCTGAAGAGGTCGCATGTGAAAACGAGCAAAGGGGATCGCGTCCGATGCAGCAGTCATAAGACCTAGAATTTCCATGCATAAGGCTACCGAAGGGAATGATTGAGACTGAAGGTTTCGACAGGCTGTAATCAATTTTAGACGTCTCTTGTCTGTTAAAGACAAAGTCATGGACACTGAATCTATCTGGAAACCCAGAAAGGTTACCCTTGTTTGAGGAATCAAAGAACTTTTTGGTAAATTGATCCTCCAACCATGATCTTGAAGAAACAACACAAGTCGATTCGTATGAGACTCTGCTAAATGTAAAGACGGAGCAAGTACCAAGATATCGTCCAAATAAGGAAATACCACAATACCCTGTTCTCTGATTACAGACAGAAGGGCACCGAGAATCTTTGTGAAAATTCTTGGAGCTGTAGCAAGGCCAAACGGTAGAGCCACAAATTGGTAATGCTTGTCTAGAAAAGAGAATCTCAGGAACTGATAATGATCTGGATGAATCGGAATATGCAGATATGCATCCTGTAAATCTATTGTGGACATATAATTCCCTTGCTGAACAAAAGGCAATATAGTCCTTACAGTTACCATCTTGAACGTTGGTATCCTTACATAACGATTCAATAATTTTAGATCCAGAACTGGTCTGAAGGAATTCTCCTTCTTTGGTACAATGAAGAGATTTGAATAAAAACCCATCCCCTGTTCCGGAACTGGAACTGGCATAATTACTCCAGCCAACTCTAGATCTGAAACACAATTCAGAAATGCTTGAGCTTTCACTGGATTTACTGGGACATGGGAAAGAAAAAATCTCTTTGCAGGAGGTCTCATCTTGAAACCAATTCTGTACCCTTCTGAAACAATGTTCTGAATCCAAAGATTGTGAACAGAATTGATCCAAATTTCTTTGAAAAAACGTAACCTGCCCCCTACCAGCTGAACTGGAATGAGGGCCGTACCTTCATGTGAACTTAGAAGCAGGCTTTGCCTTTCTAGCAGGCTTGGATTTATTCCAGACTGGAGATGGTTTCCAAACTGAAACTGCTCCTGAGGACGAAGGATCAGGCTTTTGTTCTTTGTTGAAACGAAAGGAACGAAAACGACTGTTAGCCCTGTTTTTACCTTTAGACTTTTTATCCTGTGGTAAAAAAGTTCCTTTCCCACCAGTAACAGTTGAAATAATAGAATCCAACTGAGAACCAAATAATTTGTTTCCCTGGAAAGAAATGGAAAGTAGAGTTGATTTAGAAGCCATATCAGCATTCCAAGTCTTAAGCCATAAAGCTCTTCTGGCTAAGATAGCCAGAGACATAAATCTAACATCAACTCTAATAATATCAAAAATGGCATCACAGATGAAATTATTAGCATGCTGGAGAAGAATAATAATATCATGAGAATCACGATTTGTTACTTGTTGCGCTAGAGTTTCCAACCAAAAAGTTGAAGCTGCAGCAACATCAGACAATGATATAGCAGGTCTAAGAAGATTACCTGAACATAGATAAGCTTTTCTTAGAAAAGATTCAATTTTTCTATCTAAAGGATCCTTAAACGAGGTACCATCTGACGTAGGAATGGTAGTACGTTTAGCAAGGGTAGAAATAGCCCCATCAACTTTAGGGATTTTGTCCCAAAATTCTAACCTGTCAGGCGGAACAGGATATAATTGCTTAAAACGTTTAGAAGGAGTAAATGAATTACCCAATTTATCCCATTCCTTAGCAATTACTGCAGAAATAGCATTAGGAACAGGAAAGACTTCTGGAATAACCGCAGGAGCTTTAAAAACCTTATCCAAACGTATAGAATTAGTATCAAGAGGACTAGAATCCTCTATTTCTAAAGCAATTAGTACTTCTTTAAGTAAAGAGCGAATAAATTCCATCTTAAATAAATATGAAGATTTATCAGCATCAATCTCTGAGACAGAATCCTCTGAACCAGAAGAGTCCAAAGAATCAGAATGATGGTGTTCATTTAAAAATTCATCTGTAGAGAGAGAAGATTTAAAAGACTTTTTACGTTTACTAGAAGGAGAAATAACAGACAAAGCCTTCTTTATGGATTCAGAAACAAAATCTCTTATGTTATCAGGAACATTCTGCACCTTAGATGTTGAGGGAACTGCAACAGGCAATGGTACATCACTAAAGGAAATATTATCTGCTTTAACAAGTTTGTCATGACAATTATTACAAACAACAGCTGGAGGAATAGCTACCAAAAGTTTACAGCAGATACACTTAGCTTTGGTAGATCCAGCAGGCAGTGGTTTTCCTGTAGTATCTTCTGGCTCAGATGCAACGTGAGACATCTTGCAATATGTAAGAGAAAAAACAACATATAAAGCAAAATAGATCAAATTCCTTATAAGACAGTTTCAGGAATGGGAAAAAAATGCCAAACATCAAGCTTCTAGCAACCAGAAGCAAATGAAAAATGAGACTGAAATAATGTGGAGACAAAAGCGACGCCCATATTTTTTGGCGCCAAATAAGACGCCCACATTATTTGGCGCCTAAATGCTTTTGGCGCCAAAAATGACGCCACATCCGGAACGCCGACATTTTTGGCGCAAAATAACGTCAAAAATGACGCAACTTCCGGCGACACGTATGACGCCGGAAACGGAAAAGAATTTTTGCGCCAAAAAAGTCTGCGCCAAGAATGACGCAATAAAATGAAGCATTTTCAGCCCCCGCGAGCCTAACAGCCCACAGGGAAAAAAGTCAAATTTTTGAGGTAAGAAAAAATATGATAATTTAAAGCATAATCCCAAATATGAAACTGACTGTCTGGAAATAAGGAAAGTTGAACATTCTGAGTCAAGGCAAATAAATGTTTGAATACATATATTTAGAACTTTATAAATAAAGTGCCCAACCATAGCTTAGAGTGTCACAGAAAAACATAATTTATGTAAGAACTTACCTGATAAATTCATTTCTTTCATATTAACAAGAGTCCATGAGCTAGTGACGTATGGGATATACATTCCTACCAGGAGGGGCAAAGTTTCCCAAACCTTAAAATGCCTATAAATACACCCCTCACCACACCCACAAATCAGTTTTAACGAATAGCCAAGAAGTGGGGTGATAAGAAAAAAAGTGCGAAGCATATAAAATAAGGAATTGGAATAATTGTGCTTTATACAAAAAAATCATAACCACCACAAAAAAGGGTGGGCCTCATGGACTCTTGTTAATATGAAAGAAATGAATTTATCAGGTAAGTTCTTACATAAATTATGTTTTCTTTCATGTAATTAACAAGAGTCCATGAGCTAGTGACGTATGGGATAATGACTACCCAAGATGTGGATCTTTCCACACAAGAGTCACTAGAGAGGGAGGGATAAAATAAAGACAGCCAATTCCTGCTGAAAATAATCCACACCCAAAATAAAGTTTAACAAAAAACATAAGCAGAAGATTCAAACTGAAACCGCTGCCTGAAGAACTTTTCTACCAAAAACTGCTTCAGAAGAAGAAAATACATCAAAATGGTAGAATTTAGTAAAAGTATGCAAAGAGGACCAAGTTGCTGCTTTGCAGATCTGGTCAACCGAAGCTTCATTCCTAAACGCCCAGGAAGTAGATACTGACCTAGTAGAATGAGCTGTAATTCTCTGAGGCGGAATTTTACCCGACTCAACATAGGCAAGATGAATTAAAGATTTCAACCAAGATGCCAAAGAAATGGCAGAAGCTTTCTGGCCTTTCCTAGAACCGGAAAAGATAACAAATAGACTGGAAGTCTTACGGAAAGATTTCGTAGCTTCAACATAATATTTCAAAGCTCTAACAACATCCAAAGAATGCAACGATTTCTCCTTAGAATTCTTAGGATTAGGACATAATGAAGGAACCACAATTTCTCTACTAATGTTGTTGGAATTCACAACTTTAGGTAAAAATTCAAAAGAAGTTCGCAACACCGCCTTATCCTGATGAAAAATCAGAAAAGGAGACTCACAAGAAAGAGCAGAAAATTCAGAAACTCTTCTAGCAGAAGAGATGGCCAAAAGGAACAAAACTTTCCAAGAAAGTAATTTAATGTCCAATGAATGCATAGGTTCAAACGGAGGAGCTTGAAGAGCTCCCAGAACCAAATTCAAACTCCAAGGAGGAGAAATTGACTTAATGACAGGTTTTATACGAACCAAAGCTTGTACAAAACAATGAATATCAGGAAGAATAGCAATCTTTCTGTGAAAAAGAACAGAAAGAGCGGAGATTTGTCCTTTCAAAGAACTTGCGGACAAACCCTTATCTAAACCATCCTGAAGAAACTGTAAAATTCTCGGTATTCTAAAAGAATGCCAAGAAAAATGATGAGAAAGACACCAAGAAATATAAGTCTTCCAGACTCTATAATATATCTCTCGAGATACAGATTTACGAGCCTGTAACATAGTATTAATCACGGAGTCAGAGAAACCTCTTTGACCAAGAATCAAGCGTTCAATCTCCATACCTTTAAATTTAAGGATTTCAGATCCGGATGGAAAAAAGGACCTTGTGACAGAAGGTCTGGTCTTAACGGAAGAGTCCATGGTTGGCAAGATGCCATCCGGACAAGATCCGCATACCAAAACCTGTGAGGCCATGCCGGAGCTATTAGCAGAACAAACGAGCATTCCCTCAGAATCTTGGAGATTACTCTTGGAAGAAGAACTTGAGGCGGAAAGATATAGGCAGGATGATACTTCCAAGGAAGTGATAATGCATCCACTGCCTCCGCCTGAGGATCCCTGGATCTGGACAGGTACCTGGGAAGTTTCTTGTTTAGATGAGAGGCCATCAGATCTATCTCTGGGAGCCCCCACATTTGAACAATCTGAAGAAATACCTCTGGGTGAAGAGACCATTCGCCCGGATGCAACGTTTGGCGACTGAGATAATCCGCTTCCCAATTGTCTACACCTGGGATATGAACCGCAGAGATTAGACAGGAGCTGGATTCCGCCCAAACCAAAATTCGAGATACTTCTTTCATAGCCAGAGGACTGTGAGTCCCTCCTTGATGATTGATGTATGCCACAGTTGTGACATTGTCTGTCTGAAAACAAATGAACGATTCTCTCTTCAGAAGAGGCCAAAACTGAAGAGCTCTGAAAACTGCACGGAGTTCCAAGATATTGATCGGTAATCTCACCTCCTGAGATTCCCAAACTCCTTGTGCCGTCAGAGATCCCCACACAGCTCCCCAACCTGTGAGACTTGCATCTGTTGAAATTACAGTCCAGGTCGGAAGAACAAAAGAAGCCCCCTGAATTAAACGAAGGTGATCTGTCCACCACGTTAGAGAGTGTCGAACAATCTGTTTTAAAGATATTAATTGATATATCTTCGTGTAATCCCTGCACCATTGGTTCAGCATACAGAGCTGAAGAGGTCGCATGTGAAAACGAGCAAAGGGGATCGCGTCCGATGCAGCAGTCATAAGACCTAGAATTTCCATGCATAAGGCTACCGAAGGGAATGATTGAGACTGAAGGTTTCGACAAGCTGAAATCAATTTTAGACGTCTCTTGTCTGTTAAAGACAGAGTCATGGACACTGAATCTATCTGGAAACCCAGAAAGGTTACCCTTGTTTGAGGAATCAAAGAACTTTTTGGTAAATTGATCCTCCAACCATGATCTTGAAGAAACAACACAAGTCGATTCGTATGAGACTCTGCTAAATGTAAAGACTGAGCAAGTACCAAGATATCGTCCAAATAAGGAAATACCACAATACCCTGTTCTCTGATTACAGACAGAAGGGCACCGAGAATCTTTGTGAAAATTCTTGGAGCTGTAGCAAGGCCAAACGGTAGAGCCACAAATTGGTAATGCTTGTCTAGAAAAGAGAATCTCAGGAACTGATAATGATCTGGATGAATCGGAATATGCAGATATGCATCCTGTAAATCTATTGTGGACATATAATTCCCTTGCTGAACAAAAGGCAATATAGTCCTTACAGTTACCATCTTGAACGTTGGTATCCTTACAAAACGATTCAATAATTTTAGATCCAGAACTGGTCTGAAGGAATTCTCCTTCTTTGGTACAATGAAGAGATTTGAATAAAACCCCATCCCCTGTTCCGGAACTGGAACTGGCATAATTACTCCAGCCAACTCTAGATCTGAAACACAATTCAGAAATGCTTGAGCTTTCACTGGATTTACTGGGACATGGGAAAGAAAAAATCTCTTTGCAGGAGGTCTCATCTTGAAACCAATTCTGTACCCTTCTGAAACAATGTTCTGAATCCAAAGATTGTGAACAGAATTGATCCAAATTTCTTTGAAAAAACGTAACCTGCCCCCTACCAGCTGAACTGGAATGAGGGCCGTACCTTCATGTGAACTTAGAAGCAGGCTTTGCCTTTCTAGCAGGCTTGGATTTATTCCAGACTGGAGAAGGTTTCCAAACTGAAACTGCTCCTGAGGACGAAGGATCAGGCTTTTGTTCTTTGTTGAAACGAAAGGAACGAAAACGATTGTTAGCCCTGTTTTTACCTTTAGACTTTTTATCCTGTGGTAAAAAAGTTCCTTTCCCACCAGTAACAGTTGAAATAATAGAATCCAACTGAGAACCAAATAATTTGTTTCCCTGGAAAGAAATGGAAAGTAGAGTTGATTTAGAAGCCATATCAGCATTCCAGGTCTTAAGCCATAAAGCTCTTCTGGCTAAGATAGCCAGAGACATAAACCTAACATCAACTCTAATAATATCAAAAATGGCATCACAGATGAAATTATTAGCATGCTGGAGAAGAATAATAATATCATGAGAATCACGATTTGTTACTTGTTGCGCTAGAGTTTCCAACCAAAAAGTTGAAGCTGCAGCAACATCAGCCAATGATATAGCAGGTCTAAGAAGATTACCTGAACATAGATAAGCTTTTCTTAGAAAAGATTCAATTTTTCTATCTAAAGGATCCTTAAACGAGGTACCATCTGACGTAGGAATGGTAGTACGTTTAGCAAGGGTAGAAATAGCCCCATCAACTTTAGGGATTTTGTCCCAAAATTCTAACCTGTCAGGCGGAACAGGATATAATTGCTTAAAACGTTTAGAAGGAGTAAATGAATTACCCAATTTATCCCATTCCTTGGAAATTACTGCAGAAATAGCATTAGGAACAGGAAAGACTTCTGGAATAACCGCAGGAGCTTTAAAAACCTTATCCAAACGTATAGAATTAGTATCAAGAGGACTAGAATCCTCTATTTCTAAAGCAATTAGTACTTCTTTAAGTAAAGAGCGAATAAATTCCATCTTAAATAAATATGAAGATTTATCAGCATCAATCTCTGAGATAGAATCCTCTGAACCAGAAGAGTCCAAAGAATCAGAATGATGGTGTTCATTTAAAAATTCATCTGTAGAGAGAGAAGATTTAAAAGACTTTTTACGTTTACTAGAAGGAGAAATAACAGACAAAGCCTTCTTTATGGATTCAGAAACAAAATCTCTTATGTTATCAGGAACATTCTGCACCTTAGATGTTGAGGGAACTGCAACAGGCAATGGTACATCACTAAAGGAAATATTATCTGCTTTAACAAGTTTGTCATGACAATTATTACAAACAACAGCTGGAGGAATAGCTACCAAAAGTTTACAGCAGATACACTTAGCTTTGGTAGATCCAGCAGGCAGTGGTTTTCCTGTAGTATCTTCTGGCTCAGATGCAACGTGAGACATCTTGCAATATGTAAGAGAAAAAACAACATATAAAGCAAAATAGATCAAATTCCTTATAAGACAGTTTCAGGAATGGGAAAAAATGCCAAACATCAAGCTTCTAGCAACCAGAAGCAAATGAAAAATGAGACTGAAATAATGTGGAGACAAAAGCGACGCCCATATTTTTTAGCGCCAAATAAGACGCCCACATTATTTGGCGCCTAAATGCTTTTGGCGCCAAAAATGACGCCACATCCGGAACGCCGACATTTTTGGCGCAAAATAACGTCAAAAAATGACGCAACTTCCGGCGACACGTATGACGCCGGAAACGGAAAAGAATTTTTGCGCCAAAAAAGTCTGCGCCAAGAATGACGCAATAAAATGAAGCATTTTCAGCCCCCGCGAGCCTAACAGCCCACAGGGAAAAAAGTCAAATTTTTGAGGTAAGAAAAAATATGATAATTCAATGCATAATCCCAAATATGAAACTGACTGTCTGGAAATAAGGAAAGTTGAACATTCTGAGTCAAGGCAAATAAATGTTTGAATACATATATTTAGAACTTTATAAATAAAGTGCCCAACCATAGCTTAGAGTGTCACAGAAAATAAGACTTACTTACCCCAGGACACTCATCTACATGTTTGTAGAAAGCCAAACCAGTACTGAAACGAGAATCAGTAGAGGAAATGGTAAATATAAGAGTATATCGTCGATCTGAAAAGGGAGGTAAGAGATGAATCTCTACGACCGATAACAGAGAACCTTATGAAATAGACCCCGTAGAAGGAGATCACTGCATTCAATAGGCAATACTCTCTTCACATCCCTCTGACATTCACTGCACGCTGAGAGGAAAACCGGGCTCCAACTTGCTGCGGAGCGCATATCAACGTAGAATCTAGCACAAACTTACTTCACCACCTCCCTTGGAGGCAAAGTTTGTAAAACTGATTTGTGGGTGTGGTGAGGGGTGTATTTATAGGCATTTTAAGGTTTGGGAAACTTTGCCCCTCCTGGTAGGAATGTATATCCCATACGTCACTAGCTCATGGACTCTTGTTAATTACATGAAAGAAATAAGACTTACTTACCCCAGGACACTCATCTACATGTTTGTAGAAAGCCAAACCAGTACTGAAACGAGAATCAGTAGAGGAAATGGTAAATATAAGAGTATATCGTCGATCTGAAAAGGGAGGTAAGAGATGAATCTCTACGACCGATAACAGAGAACCTTATGAAATAGACCCCGTAGAAGGAGATCACTGCATTCAATAGGCAATACTCTCCTCACATCCCTCTGACATTCACTGCACGCTGAGAGGAAAACCGGGCTCCAACTTGCTGCGGAGCGCATATCAACGTAGAATCTAGCACAAACTTACTTCACCACCTCCCTTGGAGGCAAAGTTTGTAAAACTGATTTGTGGGTGTGGTGAGGGGTGTATTTATAGGCATTTTAAGGTTTGGGAAACTTTGCCCCTCCTGGTAGGAATGTATATCCCATACGTCACTAGCTCATGGACTCTTGTTAATTACATGAAAGAAAAAGGGTGGGCCTCATGGACTCTTGCTAATATGAAAGAAATGAATTTATCAGGTAAGTTCTTACATAAATTATGTTTTCTTTCATGTAATTAGCAAGAGTCCATGAGCTAGTGACGTATGGGATAGCAGATACCCAAGATGTGGAACTTCCACGCAAGAGTCACTAGAGAGGGAGAGATAAAATAAAGACAGCCAATTCCGCTGAAAAATTAATCCACTACCCAAATCAAAAAAGTTTCAATTTCTATAATGAAAAAAACTGAAATTATAAGCAGAAGAATCAAACTGAAACAGCTGCCTGAAGTACCATTCTACCAAAACTGCTTCTAAAGAAGAGAAAACATCAAAATGGTATAACATAGTAAAAGTATGCAAAGAAGACCAAGTCATTGCTTTGCAAATCTGATCAACAGAAGCTTCATTCTTAAAAAGCCCAGGAAGTAGAAACTTACCTAGTAGAATGAGCCGTAATCCTCCGAGGCGGGAATCCACCCGACTCCAAATAAGCATGATAAATCAAAAGTTTAAGCAAGATGCCAAATAAATGGCAGAAGCCTTTTGACCTTCCTAAAACCAGAAAAGATAACAAATAGACTAGAAGTCTATCTGAAATCTGAATAGCTTCAACATAGAATTTCAAAAACTCTTACCATATCCAAAGAAAGTAAGAATCTCACCAAAGAAGTCTTAGGAAAACAATAATTCATCCCTAATGTTGTTAGAATTTACAACTTTAGGTAAGAATTGAAATGAGGACAGCAAAAAACACCTTATCCTGATGAAAAAATCAGAAAAGAGATTCACAAGAAAGAACAGATAATTCAAAAACTGTTCTAGCTGAAGAGATATCCAAAAAGAACAATACTTTCCATGAAAGTAATTAATGTCCAGAGCAAGCATATGCTCAAATAGAAGAGCCCGAAAAGCATTCAGAACCAAATTAAGACTCCAAGGAGGAGAAATTGGCTTAATGACAGGTTTGATACGAATCAAAACCTGAACAAAATGATGAATATCAGGAAGTAACACTGCCTTATCCTGATGAAAAATCAGAAAAGGATATTCACAAAAAAGAGCAGATAACTCAAAAACTCTTCTAGCAGAAGAAATAACCAAAAGGAACAATACTTTTCCAAGAAAGTAATTTAATGTTCAGAGAATGCATAATTTCAAACGGAGGAGCCTGTAAAGCCCTCAGCACCAAATTGAGACTCCAAAGAGGAGAGATTGAATTAATGACAGGCTTGATACGGACCAAAGCCTGTACAAAACAATGAATATCAGGATGATTAGCAATCTTTCTGTGAAAAAAGAACAGAAAGAGTAGAGATTTGTCCTATCAAAGAACTGAAGACAAAACCTTATCCAAACCAACCTGAAAAAATAATAAAATTCTATGAATTTTAAAAGAATGCCAAGAAAAGTAGGTCTTCCAGACTCAATAATAAATCTTTCTAGAGACAGATTAACGAGCCTGAAACATAGTATTAATCAATGAGTCAGAGAAACTTATATGACTAAAAATCAAGCGTTCAATCTCCATCCCTTCAAATTTAATGATTTGAGATCCTGATGGAAAAAAATGGGCCTTGAGAAAGAAGGTCTCGTTTAAACGGAAGTGTCCAAGGTTGGCAACTGGCCATCCGAATGAGATCCGCATACCAAAACCTGAGAGGCCATGCTGGAGCCACCAGCAGAACAAACAAATACTCCATAAGAATTTTGGAAATCACTTTGGAAGAAGAACTAGAGGCGGAAAGAAATAGGCAAAAAGATAATTCCAAAGAAATGTCAATGCATACACTACTTCCGCCTGAGGATCCCCGGACCTGAATAGGCCCCTGGGAAGTTCTTTATTCAGATGAGATGCCAACAGATCTATTTCTAGAAATGCTCACATCTGAAAAATTGAAAAACATATCTGGGTATGAGAGACCATTCTCCCGGATGTAAAGCTTGATTAACAGATAATCCGCTTCCCAAATATCTATACCTGGGGAAAAAAACACAGAATTTAGATAGGAGCTGGATTTAGCCCAAGCTAATATCCGAGACACTTCTGTCACAGCCTAAGGACTGATAGTCCCACCCTGATGATTGACATACACCATAGTTGTGATATTGTCTGAAAAACAATAAACGTCTCTTCTTCAAAAAGAAACTAACTGAAAAACTCTGAGAATGCACGGAGTTCTAAAATATCAAATGGTAATCTCGCCTCCTGAGATTTCCAAACCCCTTGTGCTGACAGAGATCCTCAGACAGCCTCCCAACCAAAAAGACTCGCATCTGTAGAGATCATGGTCCAGGTTGAAAGAAACGAAGAGACCTGTAGAACTAAATGATGGTGATCTTAACCACCAAATCAAGAGAGATAAATATTAGGATTCGAAGATTTAAAATGTGAAATCCTAGAATCCCTGCACCATAATTCAGCATAAAAAACTGGAAAGGTTCTTTCTATTGAAAATGAGCAAAGGGAATTGAATCCAATGCTGTGGCCATAAGACCTAAAACTTCTATGCATATATAGCAACTGAAGGAAATAATAGAGACTAAAGGTACCGACAGAAGGAACCCAATAAAATTGTCCCTTGTCTGATAGAGACAAAGACAGTGACACAAACTATCTGGAAACCTAAAAAAGGTGACCCTTGTGTGAGGAATCAAGAGCTTTTTGAAAAAAAGATCCTCTAACTATGTCCTGGAAGAACAAAGTGAATCATATGAGATTCCGCATCCTCAGAAAATAATCTGAATGAAAACAGAAAAATAAAAAACAGAATTTATGCTTAGCTGATAAATTACCTTCTCCAACGGTGTGTCCGGTCCACGGCGTCATCCATTACTTGTGGGATATTCTCCTCCCCTACAGGGAAAGGCAAGGAGAGCACACAGCAAGAGCTGTCCATATAGCTCCCCCTCTGGCTCCGCCCCCCAGTCATTCGACCGACGGTTAGGAGAAAAAGGAGAAACTATAGGGTGCCGTGGTGACTGTAGTGTATAAAGAAAAAGAAAACATTTTCAAACCTGATTAAAAAACCAGGGCGGGCCGTGGACCGGACACACCGTTGGAGAAAGTAATTTATCAGGTAAGCATAAATTCTGTTTTCTCCAACATTGGTGTGTCCGGTCCACGGCGTCATCCATTACTTGTGGGAACCAATACCAAAGCTTTAGGACACGGATGAAGGGAGGGAGCAAATCAGGTTACCTAAACAGAAGGCACCACGGCTTGCAAAACCTTTCTCCCAAAAACAGCCTCCGAAGAAGCAAAAACATCAATTTTGTAAAATTTGGCAAAAGTGTGCAGAGAAGACCAAGTCGCTGCCTTACATATCTGATTAACAGAAGCCTCGTTCTTGAAGGCCCATGTGGAAGCCACAGCCCTAGTGGAGTGAGCTGTGATTCGTTCAGGAGGCTGCCGTCCGGCAGTCTCATAAGCCAATCGGATAATGCTTTTCAGCCAGAAAGAAAGAGCGGTAGCAATAGCTTTTTGTCCTCTCCTCTTACCAGAGTAAACGACAAACAAGGATGAGGTTTGTCTAAAATTCTTTGTTGCTTCTAAATAGAACTTTAAAGCACGGACTACATCTAAATTGTGTAACAAACGTTCCTTCTTTGAAACTGGATTCGGGCACAGAGAAGGAATAACTATTTCCTGGTTAATATTCTTGTTGGAAACAACTTTTGGAAGAAAACCAGGCTTGGCACGCAAAATAACCTTATCTGAATGGAACACCAGATAGGGTGGATCACACTGAAAGCAGATAATCCAGAAACTCTTCTAGCAGAAGAAATAGCAACCAAAAACAGAACTTTCCAAGATAGCAACTTGATATCTATGGAATGTAAGGGTTCAAACGGAACCCCCTGAAGAACTGAAAGAACTAAATTTAGACTCCAAGGAGGAGTCAAGGGTCTGTAAACAGGTTTGATTCTGACCAAAGCCTGTACAAAAGCTTGTACCTCTGGCAGCTGCCAGTCGTTTGTATAACAAGACAGATAAAGCAGAAATCTGTCCTTTTAGAGAACTCGCTGACAATCCCTTATCCAAACCTTCTTGGAGAAAGGAGAGGATCTTAGGAATTTTAATCTTACTCCAGGAGAATCCCTTGGATTCACACCAACAGATATATCTTTTCCATATTTTATGGTAAATCTTTCTAGACACAGGTTTTCTGGATCTATCACTGAATCTGAAAACCCACGCTTGGATAAAATCAAACGTTCAATTTCCAAGCAGTCAGCTGCAGAGAAATTAGATTTGGATGTTCAAATGGACCTTGTACTAGAAGATCCTGTCTCAAAGGTAGCTTCCATGGTGGAGCCGATGACATATTCACCAGGTCTGCATACCAAGTCCTGCGCGGCCACGCAGGAGCTATCAGAATCACAGAGGCCTTCTCCTGTTTGATCCTGGTTACAAGCCTGGGAAGGAGAGGGAACGGTGGAAACGCATAAGCTAGGTTGAACGACCAAGGCGCCACTAATGCATCCACTAGAGTGGCCTTGGGATCCCTGGATCTGGACCCGTAGCAAGGAACCTTGAAGTTCTGACGAGACGCCATCAGATCCATGTCTGGAATGCCCCATAATTGAGTCAACTGGGCAAACACCTCCGGGTGGAGTTCCCACTCCCCCGGATAGAAAATCTGACGACTCAGATAATCCGCCTCCCAGTTGTCTACTCCTGGGATGTGGATTGCAGATAGGTGGCAGGAGTGATCCTCCGCCCATTTGATGATCTTGGATACCTCTCTCATCGCCAAGGAACTCCTTGTTCCTCCCTGATGGTTGATGTAAGCTACAGTCGTCATGTTATCTGACTGGAATCTTATGTATCCGGCCTTCGCTAGATGAGGCCAAGCCCGGAGAGCATTGAATATCGCTCTCAGTTCCAGGATGTTGATCGGGAGAAGAGACTCTTCCCGAGACCATAAACCCTGAGTTTTCAGGGAATCCCAGACCGCGCCCCAGCCTGATAGACTTTGGTCTGCAGAAACTCATTCCCTGAGACAGGTGATCCTGTCTACTGGAGCATGCACAGTTGTAATGGTCTTAGATGAATTCGAGCAAAAGGAACTATGTCCATTGCTGCAACCATCAACCCTACTACTTCCATGCACTGAGCTATGGAAGGCTGCAGAATAGAGAGAAGAACTTGACAAGCGTTTAGAAGCTTTGACTTTCTGACTTCTGTCAGGAAGATCTTCATTTCAAAAGAATCTATTATTGTTCCCAAAAAGGGAACTCTTGTCGACGGAGACAGGGAACTCTTTTCTACGTTCACCTTCCACCCGTGAGATCTGAGAAAGGCTAGAACAATGTCTGTATGAGCCTTTGCCTTGGAAAGAGACGACGCTTGAATTAGAATGTCGTCCAGATAAGGTGCCACTGCAATGCCCCTTGGTCTTAGAACCGCTAGAAGGGACCCGAGCACCTTTGTGAAAATTCTGGGAGCAGTGGCTAGTCCGAATGGGAGAGCCACGAACTGATAATGTTTGTCCAGAAAGGCGAACCTTAGGAACTGATGATGATCTTTGTGGATAGGAATATGTAGATACGCATCCTTTAAATCCACGGTAGTCATATATTGACCCTCCTGGATTGTAGGTAAAATTGTTCGAATGGTTTCCATTTTGAACGATGGAACTCTGAGAAATTTGTTTAGAATTTTTAAATCCAGAATTGGTCTGAAAGTTCCCTCTTTTTTGGGAACTACAAACAGATTTGAGTTGGAACTGGGTGTATCACTCCCATCTTTAACAGGTCTTCTACACAATGTAAGAATGCCTGTCTACTTATTTGGTTAGAAGATAAGTGAGAAATGTGGAACCTTCCCCTTGGGGGTAGTTCCTTGAATTCTAGAAGATAGCCCTCTAGTGTCCAGGGATCCTGAACATCTCTTGCCCAAGCCTGAGCAAAGAGAGAGAGTCTGTCCCCTACTAGATCCGGTCCCGGATAAGGGGCTACCCCTTCATGCTGTCTTGGTAGCAGCAGCAGGCTTCTTGGCCTGTTTACCCTTGTTCCAGCCTTGCATTGGTTTCCAAGCTGGTTTAGCCTGGGAAGCGTTACCCTCTTGTCTAGAGGCTGCCGAGTTAGAAGCCGGTCCGTTCCTGAAATTGCGAAAGTTAAGAAAATTGGACTTATTCTTAGCCTTGAAAGGCCTATCCTGTGGGAGGACATGGCCCTTTCCCCCAGTGATGTCTGAAATAATTTCTTTCAATTCTGGCCCAAAAAGGGTCTTACCTTTGAAAGGGATATTAAGAAATTTTGTCTTGGAAGATACATCCGCCGACCAAGACTTTAGCCAGAGCGCTCTGCGCACCACAATTGCAAACCCTGAATTTTTCGCCGCTAATCTCGCTAACTGCAAAGCGGGGTCTAAAATAAAGGAATTAGCTAACTTAAGTGCGTGAATTCTGTCCATGACTTCCTCATACGGAGTCTCCCTACTGAGCGACTTTTCCAGTTCCTCGAACCAGAACCACGCCGCTGTAGTGACAGGAATAATGCACGAAATAGGTTGAAGGAGGTAACCTTGCTGTACAAAAATCTTTTTAAGCAAACCCTCCAATTTTTTATCCATAGGATCTTAGAAAACACAATTGTCCTCAATGGGAATGGTCGTGCGTTTGGCTAGTGTAGAAACCGCCCCTCGACCTTAGGGACTGTTTGCCATATGTCCTTCCTGCGGTCGACCATAGGGAACAATTTCTTAAATATAGGAGGAGGGACAAAAGGTATGCATGGCTTCTCCCACTCCTTATTCACTATGTCCGCCACCCGTTTAAGTATCGGAAAGGCATCAGGGTGCACCGGGACCTCTAGGAACTTGTCCATCTTGCACAAGTTTTCTGGGATGACCAGATTGTCACAATCATCCAGAGTAGATAGCACCTCCTTAAGTAATGCGCGGAGATGCTCTGATTTAAATTTAAATGTCACAACATCAGGTTCTGCCTGTTGAGAAATTCTTCCTGTATCAGAAATTTCTCCATCTGAGAAACCCTCCCTCACTGCCACTTCAGACTGGTGTGAGGGTATGACAGAAAAATTATCATCAGCGCCCTCCTGCTCTACAGTGTTTAAAACAGAGCAATCGCGCTTTCTCTGAAATGCTGGCATCTTGGATAAAATATTAGCTATGGAGTTATCCATTACTGCCGTCAATTGTTGCATAGTAACAAGCATTTGCGCGCTAGAAGTACTAGGGGTCGCCTGCGCGGGCATAACTGGTATAGACACAGAAGGAGAAGATGTAGAACTATCTCTACTTCCTTCATCTGAGGAATCATCCTGGGCAACCTTACTATTTGTGACAATACTGTCCTTACTGTGTTTGGACGCTATGGCACAATTATCACATATATTTGAAGGGGGAACCACATTGGCTTCCATACATACAGAACATGATCTATCAGAAGGTACAGACATGTTAAACAGGCTTAAACTGGTTAATAAAGTACAAAAACCGTTTTAAAACAAAACCGTTACTGTCTCTTTAAATGTTAAACAGGGCACACTTTATTACTGAATATGTGAAAAACTATGAAGGAATTATCCAATCTTTACCAAATTTTCACCACAGTGTCTTAATGCATTCAAAGTATTGCACCCTAATTTTCAAGCTGTTAACCCTTAAAATGTGGAAACCGGAGCCGTTTGCAATTTTAACCCCACTACAGTCCCAGCCACAGCCTTTGTTGTGACTTCAACTATCCCAGGGGGGTATTTCAAGCCTTCTAGGAACTTTTTCAGTGGACACCAGACCCTCTCACATGCATCTGCATGCACTGTACTTAAAAGAAACTGTGCAATAATGGCGCGAAAATGAGGCTCTGCCTAATACAGTGAAAGGCCCTTCCTGACTGGGAAGGTGTCTTAACTAGTGCCTGGCGATAAAAAACGTTCCCCAAATAATAAAAGTGTGAAATCCACTTCAAACTTTAAATAAAAACTTAAATAAACAATCGATTTAGCCCTTAAGAGTGTCCACCAGTTAATAGCCCATAATAAGCCCTTTATTCTTTCTAAGACTAAGAAAATGGCTTACCGATCCCCATGAGGGAAAAATGACAGCCTTCCAGCATTACACAGTCTTGTTAGAAAATGGCTAGTCATACCTTGAGCAGAAAAGTCTGCAAACTGTTCCCCCCAACTGAAGTTCTCTCATCTCAACAGTCCTGTGTGGGAACAGCAATCGATTTTAGTTACTGCTACTAAAATCATACTCCTCCTTTAAACAGAACTCTTCATCTCTTTCTGTTTCAGAGTAAATAGTACATACCAGCACTATTTTAAAATAACAAACTCTTGATAGAAGAAATAAAAAACTACAACTAACACCACAAACTCCTCACCATCCCCGTGGAGATGCTACTTGTTCAGAGCGGCAAGGAGAAAGACTGGGGAGCGGAGCCAGAGGGGGAGCTATATGGACAGCTCTTGCTGTGTGCTCTCCTTGCCTTTCCCTGTAGGGGAGGAGAATATCCCACAAGTAATGGATGACGCCGTGGACCGGACACACCAATGTTGGAGAAATATGAATTTATTATATCTAATGAAAACAAATAATGCTATCACTGACCAAAAAAAGGCAAAATAGTTTGAATAAAACTCCAAAACCCAGTTCCTAAAAATGGAACTGGAAGAAATAACCCAGAAAATTCCAGGTCTGAGCAGCGCTTGAACCCCACGGGTGATCAGCCATGCTTCAACAGTACCCAAAATATATAGGACCGAAACACACTTAAAGAAAGTGTTAGCCTTACTGGAATAAAATCAAAGAAATTTGGACCGAATAGAAGCAAATAAATTTAAAAAAAGTCTTAACCTGCCCCTTACCAGCCGAGCTGAAATACGGCACGTACATCGCAACTTTAGGGAGCTGATTTTGAACTGAAAAATTTCCAATTAAAAACATGTTACTTGGGAAATAATTCAGGAATTTGTTCCTTAATAAGAACAACCAAACTAATATAAGCTTAAAGTTTTAGTCTTAGAACTCAATCTTGAAGCCCAGAGTAACAGTTAAGAATTGAATCCAATTATAAAACAAATAATTGATTATCTTAGAACAAAAGAAATATGGATTTTTAGAAATCACAAAATTCTTCTAGCTAAAACAGCTAAAGACATAGATTAAACTTCATTTGCGAAAATATTCAATAAAATGAAGACACAAATGAAATTATTAGCATGATAGTCCAGTTAAAGGACCAGTCAATACACTGGACTTGCATAATCAATAAATGCAAAACAACAAGACAAATGCAACAGCACCTAGTCTAGTAAATTTTGTCCCTTTAACAATGCTAAAATAAATCATAATCTGATACTTGATCTTAAAGTAAACAGAAAAAATGAAGCAAATTGCAACATCATCCAAATAAATCACAGGTCCAAGAAAAGTACCTGAAACTAAATAATTTTCCATAAATAAGATACAACCATCTAAAGGCAAATAAATACTATTTTGCTATAGAAACAATAGCATAATTAGTAGAAGTAGAGATAGCCCCAATAAATTGGAGAACCCTCCAAATTGAATTTAACTGCCGGCAAAGAATATAGATTAAAACCTTTGAAGAAGGAATAAAAGAAAATTCTCAGCCTATTCCATTCCCTAGTATGAGGAACTGGAAAAAAACCTCTGAAAACACAGAAGAATAAATAAGCAGAAATAAAATGTTAGCTAGTCTTGAAAAAGAACTAGTTACCTTAATATCCAAAATAATCAACACCTTTTCAACAAAGAACAAATGTACTTTAATAAAAAAACAAAAAAAGTAGATTTGTTAGTGTCAATATCTGATGAAGAAAATTCTGAATGAGAAAAAAACATCATCAGAGAAGGATAAATTAGTATGCTGTTGGTCATTTGAAACTTCAATAATTAAAAAAGAAGTTTGAAAAAGACCTAAAAATTTTATTAGAAGGCACGAAGTCAGACAAAGCCTTTAAAATAGAATCAGAAAAATATTCTTATAAATCTTCTAAGTATTTCTTGTACATAAGATGTAAAAAGAATAGCAATATATAAAGCATAAATACTAATGGATTCTGCATATAAAAGTTTAACATGAAACTTATAACAAACCATAGCTAAAGATAAACATTCATAACATTGAAAATAAATGAACTTAGCTTTGGTAGGACTGAACTCAGTCAACGGAATCCCTTAGTACGTTTTGAAACAGGAACAGAGAAATCTTGCAATATGTAATAGAAAAAAACAAAATTTAAAGCAAAATTATCAAATTCCTTAAATGACAGTTTCAGGAATGGGAAAGAATGCAAAATAATAAGCTTCTAGAAACCAGAAGCAATAAAAAAGTGAGGTTTAAATAATGTGAGGAAAAAAGTGGAACAAAAAAGATGCCCACATTTTTTGGCGCCAAATACGACGCCCACATTATTGGCGCCAAATACAACGCCCATATATTTGGCGCCAAATATGACGCCACATCCTCTGACGCCGAAACCGACGCCCACATTTTTTGGCGCACAAAAATGTCTGAATACTCATGCGTCAAAAAATGACGTTAACAGAATACAACTTCCGGCATCAACTACAGCGCCGGAAATGACAAATTTTTGCGCCAAAAAAGTCCGCGCCAAAAATGACGCAATAAAAAGAAACATTTTCTGCCCCGCGAGCCTAACAGCACGCAGGAAGAAATGATCAATTGAAAATTTTCAAGGTAAAGAAAAAATAATTTGAAATGCATTATCCTAAATAATGAAACTGACAGTCTGAATTTTAAAGGAATACTGATTATCCTGAATCAAGGCAAATATAAGTTTATAGACATATATTTAGAACTTTACATATAAAGTGCCCAACCATAGCTTTGAGTGTCATAAATAGAAATAAGACTTACTTACCCTAAGACACTTATCTACATATAGTAGATAGCCAAACCAGTACTGAAACGAGAATCCGTAGAGGTAATGGTATATAAGAGTATATCGTCGATCTGAAAAGGGAGGTAGGAGAAGAAATCTCTACGACCAATAACAGAGAACCTATGAAAAAGATCCCGTAGAAGGAGACCATGGTATTCAAATAGGCAATACTCTCTTCACATCCCTCTGACATTCACTGCACTCTGAGAGGAAAACCGGGCTCCAGCCTGCTGCGAAGCGCATATCAACGTAAAATCTAGCACAAACTTACTTCACCACCTCCACGGGAGGCAAAGTTTGTAAAACTGAATTGTGGGTGTGGTGAGGGGTGTATTTATAGGCATTTTAAGGTTTGGGAAACTTTGCCCCTCCTGGTAGGAATGTATATCCCATACGTCACTAGCTCATGGACTCTTGCTAATTACATGAAAGAAAAGACTAATACTACAAACTGGGTATAGGCAGCAAGCTGCCAGTACATTAGATGGCAGCTTCTAGTAAGACGGGGAGTGTCAGAGAGCTGTTTGGGATCAGGGAGGTGGGAGGGTTGTGGAGAGATCTCTACAGTGGGGGGGAAAATGCCCTAAAACTGCATAATGGCATACTATCTGCCAGTAACTAAAATGGTGATGACCTTTGGGAGGTGAGGGAGGGAAGAGAGTGGTTTGGGAAGGATCACGTTGGGGTCAGATGGGAGGGTAATCTCTACACTACAGCTAAAATTAACCTTAGAAGCTAACCTGATTAACCCCTTCACTGCTGGGAATATTAAAAGTGAGGTGCGCAGCTGCAGTTAGCGGCTTACTAATTACCAAAAAGCAATGACAAAGCCATGCATGTCTGCTTTTTCTGAACAAAGGGGATCCCAGAGAAGCTTTTATAACCTTTTGTCTTATGACTGCACAAATTGTGTGTATATAACTTCAGTGAGAAACCCAAAGTTTGTGAAAAAGTTAACAATTTTTTTTAATATTAACGTATTTGGCGACAAAACGATGGCATGAAATATACCAAAATGTGCCTAGATCAATACCTTGGGTTGTCTACTAATAAATATATATATATATATATATATATATATATATATATATATATATATATATATATATATATATATATATAGTTTTGATAGTCAGGCACTTAAGGGGAATAAAAATGGAAAGATTTCAATTTCTAAAACTATACTCTCTATCTGTATGTGCATTTTGCCTTCAATGGTTCACTAATCTATAGCTAAGGAGTTTTGTAATACAACTGATTTTCTACAATGATGAGCATACAAGTTCTGCATATAAAAACAGGACATACCCAATACAATTCGGAGGAGGAGCACATCAAGCTACACTAAATTCATGTTTTGTGAGCAGCCTTATGTTTAATTTATTTTGGTTTCCACTCAAAATTCATCTTCACAAGCTGGATAGATTTTTAATTTTACCATCTCTATGAAAATAAAACCAGATTTCGTTCATGTAATTGGCAAGAGTCCATGAGCTAGTGACGTATGGGATATACAATCCTACCAGGAGGGGCAAAGTTCCCCAAACCTCAAAATGCCTACATATAAATACACCCCTCACCACACCCACAATTCAGTTTTACAAACCCCAGCTCATTAGTCCGACTCTACAACAAAACCATGAGAGACACCCTAGAAAGCATTGCACCATCTCGCATACGCACTGTCCAAACCCACAACAATGCACCGTGGTTTGATAGCTCCATCAGAGAAATGAAAAGAACAGGACGTAAGCTCGAGAGAAGAACACATGATCCAGAGGATAAAGCCCCTCTTACCAAACATCTAAATAAATATCAATCCAAGATAACTCAGAAAAAATCTTCATTTTTATCACGCAAAATTGCACTCTCCCACAATAGACCCAGACAACTGTTTCGCACAGTAGAAAGGCTCTGCAAACCAGCATGCATGCTTAGCCCTACCAACTTTTCTCAGGATAAATGTGAAGCATTTGCGAACTTCTTCAGAGACAAGATTTCCTCAATCCGATCCGCTATCACAGCAGGCCAAACAGTTACACATCAGAACCACTACAATGGAATGCCAGATTTCCCCAGTTTATGGGCCACTTTTACAAATGTGGATATAAAAGGAGTTTAAAACACCATACAAAAGTTGCACCCTACTACGTGTGACTTAGACCCTGCTCCAACTCAGCTCATATCTGGATGCATTGAAACACTCGCCCCAGTCCTCACAAAAATAGTGCAGTGTTCACTAAAATCAGGAGACTTCCCAGATCCTCTAAAAGAAGCTGTGGTAAAACCACTCCTAAAGAAACCTTTATTAGACCCAGACTGCATGACTAATTACAGACCAGTATCCAACCTCCCATTTCTGGGGAAAGTAATTGAAAAAGTAGTGGCAACTCAACTGGAAGCCCATCTATCACGCTTAAACATATTCGATCCTTTCCAGTCAGGCTTCAGATGCCGCCACAGCACTAAAACAGCGCTAGTCTGAGTGCTAAATGATCTCCTCATGGCAAGAGACAAAGGTGATTACTCCATTCTAATCCTCCTGGATCTCTCAGCTGCATTTGACACTATTAGGATTCTAATAGAGCGCTTGCAGTACATCTGTGGTCTAAGAGGCACAGTCCTTAACTGGTTTAAATCTTTCCTCGCTGGTAGATCACAGAGAGTAATATCAGGATCAAGCTCATCAGCACCAACAGAACTGGCCTGCGGAGTTCCACAAGGATCTATCCTGTCTCCCATGCTATTCGCAGTTTACTTACTACCACTGAGGGACATCATTAACCGACATGGCCTAAGGTATCATTGTTACGCTGATGACACACAACTCTACTTCTCCTTTGCTCCAGATACTACAGACCCAGCATGCCGCATAAACAATTGCTTAACAGACCTCATAGAATGGATGAATGCTAGCGGTCTCAAAGTGAACCCGGACAATGCAGAGTTACTCTTGGTGAGGGGACCCCGGGCATCAAAAATATCCCATGATCACCCAACTGGCCTGGAGCTTGGAGGCTCTAAACTCGTTAGTTCAGCAAAGGTACGAAACCTCGGAGTGCTGATTGATGCCGGACTATATTTTAAACAGCAGATTTCCTCCGTAATAAAATCTGCCTACTTTCATCTGAAAAACATAGCCAGGATACAACACTTAATTCCACCGGTTGATATGCCAACATTAATCCATGCATTTGTATCCTCTAGGCTAGATTACTGCAATGCACTTTACTTGGGCCTCCCAAAAAAAGAACTCCATCGCCTTCAGACAGTACAAAACGCAGCAGCCAGACTATTGACCAATCAAACTCGCTCCTGCCACATAACACCTGTTCTCCACTCCCTGCATTGGCTTCCAATTAAATGGTGAACATATTTTAAAATTGGCCTGCTGACCTTCAAAGCCTTAAACAATCAAGGCCCACAGTACCTGAAAGAGCTCCTGACACCCTACATCCCATCCTGTTCACTTAGGTCAGCCAACACATCCCTCCTCTCAGTGCCAAGAATAAGGACAAACTCAGGCTCCAGAGCATTTGGCCACGCTGCCCCTACTTTCTGGAACTCTTTACCGTGCGCAATCAGAGAGGCACCGTCCTTACAGACTTTAAAAAAAAAAAGCTAAAGACCCACCTCTTCCATCAGGCATTCAGTCCGCTTATCTGACCTTCAGAAACTCCTAACTTTTATGTCTTATGTTGGTATATTTGTAAAGTGCTTTGAGTCTCACAGGGAGAAAAGCGCTATATAAATCGCAAATTATTATTCTTATTATTATAACTTTGCCTCCAATGGAGGTGGTGAAGTAAGTTTGTGCTTAGATTCTACGTTGATATGCGCTTCTCAGCATTTTGAAGACCGGTTCCTCTCAGAGTACAGTGAATGTCAGAGGGATGTGAAGGGAGTATCGCCTATTGAATGCAAAGGTTTTCCTCACGGGAGATCTATTTCATAAGTTCTCTGTAATCGGTCATAGAGATTCATCTCCTACCTCCCTTTTCAGATCGACAATATACTCTCATATTCCATTACCTCTACTGATAACTGTTTCAGTACTGGTTTGGCTATCTGCTATATGTGGATGGGTGTCTTTCGGTAAGTATGTTTCATTACGTAAGACACTTACTGTACTTATATTTGCCATGAGTCAGGTTTATGTATATTTCCTTTTGCAGACTGCCAGTTTCATATTTGGGAAAAGCATTTTTTAGGAAAAATATTTCTTCCCTGGGGTATAGTCTTTTTTCAAATTGACTTATTTTCATTAAAATTCGCGGGCAAAATTAGGCTCGCGAGGGCGCAAAATGCCAAAGTATATTGCGTCATTCTTGGCGGCAGATTTTTGGCGCAAAGTTACGTTCGATAACGCAAAATTCGTCATTTCCGGCGTCTTAGTTGACACTGAGTTCCTTTCACAAGGTTGCGTCTTCAATTACACGAGTGTGTCATTTCCGGATGTTGTTAGCGCCAAAAAAAAAATTCTGTTTGTGTCGTGCGTCATACTTGGCGCCAAATATTTTCATTATTTAAAACCCCATTCCTATGTGCCTCTTGCATTTTTCTCTATCAGAGGGCTATGCTGTTTGCATTTTTTCCCCATTCCTGAAACTGCCATATAAGGAAATTGATAATTTTGCTTTATATGTTGTTTTTTCTCTTACATTTGTAAGATGTCTCAATCTGATCCTGTCTCAGAAATCACTGTTGGAACCCTGCTGCCTGATAACAGTTCTACCAAAGTTAAGTGCATTTGTTGTAAACTTGTGGAGATTATGTCTCCAGCTGTGGTTTGTAATAGTTGTCATGATAAGCTTTTACATGCAGAGAATGTATCCGTCAGTAATAGCACATTGCCTGTTGTTCATTCAACATCTAATGTACAAGATATACCTGTGAATTTAAAAGATTTTATTGCTAATTCAATTCAGAAGGCTTTGTCTGCCATCCCGCCTTCTAATAAACGTAAGAGGTCTTTTAAAACTTCTCATAAAGTTGATGAAATTTCAAATGACCGACAACATAATGAATTATCCTCCTCTGATGAAGATCTATCTGATTCAGAAGATCTTTCCTCAGATGTTGACACTGATAAATCTACTTATTTATTTAAAATGGAGTATATTCGTTCTTTGATAAAAGAAGTGTTGATTACATTGGATATGGAGGAAACTAGTCCTCTTGATATTAAAACTAGCAAACGTTTAAATTCTGTTTATAAACCTCCTGTGGTTACTCCAGAGGTTTTTCCAGTTCCTGATGCTATTTTTTTTTTTTTTTCTTTTTTTAGGTTTCCAAATAGAGACAGAGTCATAGACACTGAATCTAACAGACAAGAGACGATTAAAATTGGTTTCAGCTTGTCGGAACCTTCAGTCTCTATCATTCCCTTCAGTAGCTATGTGCATGGAAGTTTTAGGTCTCATGACTGCAGCATCGGACGCGATCCCCTTTGCTCGTTTTCACATGAAACATAGAAACATAGATATTGACGGCAGATAAGAGCCATAGGCCCAGCAAGTCTGCCCGACCTTACCTAACAGTATAAACTTATCTAGTTCGTAGGATAGCCCTATGCTTGTCCCATGCATTTTTAAAGTCCCCCACAGTGTTTGTTGCTACTACCTCTTGAGGAAGTTTATTCCATAAATCAATCACTCTTTCTGTAAAGAAGTGCTTCCTCAAATTACTCCTGAATCTACTACCCTTTAGCTTGAGCTCATGACCCCTTGTTCTTGAATTTTCCATTTTATGTAAAATACCCACAGCCTCAGTTTTACCCTTTAATGTACTTGAAAGTTGCTATCATATCACCTCTTTCCCTTCTCTTCTCTAAGCTATACATATTTAGGTCATTGAGCCTATCCTGGTAAGTTTTATTTTTTAGACCATGTACCATTTTGGTAGCCCTCCTTTGCACAGATTAAAGTTTGTTAATATCCTTCTGAAGATATGGTCTCCAGAACTGCACACAATACTCAAGATGAGGCCTAACTAATGATCTATAAAGTGGCATAAGAACCTTACTATTTCTGCTGCAAATACCTCTACCAATACATCCAAGCATTCTGCTAGCCTTACTCGCTGCATTACTACATTGTTTACTAAGTTTTAAATAATCTGAAATAATAATTCCCAAGTCCTGTTCCTCGTCTGTAACAGTCAGTAAAGTGTCATTGAGTCCGTAATTAACATTTGGATTTTTCTTCCCTTTTCTTCCCTATTTTACACTTTGCTGTGTTAAACTTTAGATCCCAGTCGTTTGTCCAATCCTCCAATTGTTGTATATCACTTCTCATTTTGTCTACCCCCCCTGGAACATCCACTCTGTTGCAAATTTTTGTATCATCTGCAAAGAGACATACTTTCCCCTGTAGCCCTTTGCTGATATCGCAGATAAATATGTTAAACAAAACAGGCCCGAGAACTGACCCCTGAGGAACACCACTAGTAACAGCCCCCTCTGCTGAATGAACTCCATTTACTAAGACACTTTGTTTTCTGTCCTTAAGCCAGCATTCCATGAGACCTCTCCAGATTTGTATGCTGAACCAGTGGTGCAGGGATTATACAAGGATATCACAATTAATATCCTTAAATCCCAATGTTTGACTATCTCTGACTTGGTGGTTAGATCACCCTTGTATAGTTCTAGGGGCCTCTTTTGTTCGTCCAACCTGGACTGTGATCACAACAAAGGCAAGTCTTTCAGGTTGGGGAGCTGTCTGGGGATCTCTGAAAGCACAAGGGGTTTGGAAATCTCAAGAGGCGAGATTACCAATAAATATTATGGAACTCCGTGCGATTTTCAGGGCTCTTCAGGTTTGGCCTCTATGAAGAGAGAACCATTAATTTGTTTTCAGACAGACAATATCACAACTGTGGCATATGTCAATCATCAGGGTGGGACTCACAATCCCCAAGCTATGAAAGAAGTATATCGGATACTTGCTTGGGCGGAATCAAGCTCCTGTCTAATCTCTGCGGTTCATAACCCAGGTATAGACAATTGGGAAGCGGATTAACTCATCCGTCAGACTTTACATCCAGGGGAGTGGTTTCTCCATCCAAATGTGTATCTCAGATTGTTCAGATGTGGGGTCTTCCAGAAAGAGATCTGATGGCTTCTCATCTAAATAAGAAACTTCCCAGGTACCTGTCCAGGTCCAGGGATCCTCAGGCAGAAGCAGTGGATGCATTGTCAGTTCCTTAGTGTTATCAACCTGCTTATATTTTACCGCCTCTAGTTCTTCTTCCAAGAGTGATCATCATGGAACAATAGTTTGTGTTGCTGGTAGCTCCAGCATGGCCTCACAGGTTTTGGTATGCGGATCTTGTTCGGATGTCCAGTTGCCAACCTTGGCCACTTCCATTAAGGCTAGACCTTCTGTTTCAAGGTCCGTTTTTCCATCAGGATCTCATTAAATTTGAAGGTATGGAAATTGAACGCCTAGTGCTTAGTGATAGAGGTTTCTCAGAGTCAGTGATTAATAATATATTACAGGGTCGTAAATCTGTTTCTAGGAAGATTTATTATCGAGTTTGGAAGACTTATATTTCATGGTGTTCTCATAATTTCTCTTGGAATTCTTTTAGAATTCCTAGAATTTTACAGTTTCTTCAGGATGGTTTGGATAAGGGTTTGTCTGCAAGTTCCTTGAAGCGACAAATCTCTGCTATTTCTGTATTATTTCAGAGAAAGATTGCTAAACTTCCTAATATTCACTGTTTTGTGCAGGCTTTGGTCCGTATCAAGCCTGTCATTAAATCAATCTCTCCTCCTTGGAGTCTTAATGTGGTTTTGAAGGCTTTACAGGCTCCTCCGTTTGAGCCTATGCATTCTTTGGACATTAAACTACTTTTGTGGAAAGTGTTGTTCTTTTTGGCCATCTCTTCTGCTAGAAGAGTTTCTGAATTGTCTGCTCTTTCTTGTGAATCTCCTTTTCGGATTTTCAGGATAAGGCGGTTTTGCGGACTTCATTTAAATTCTTACCTAAGGTTGTGAATTCTAATAACATTAATAGAGAAATTGTTGTCCCTTCTTTGTGTCCTAATCCTAAGAATTCTTTGGATGTGGTAAGAGCTTTGAAATATTATGTTGAAGCTACTAAAGATTTTAGAAAGACTTCTAGTCTATTTATTGACTTTTCTGGTTCTAGGAAAGGTCAGAAGGCTTCTGCCGTTTCCTTGGCATCTTGGTTAAAGCTTTTGATTCATTAAGCTTATTTGGAGTCGGGTCAAGCCCCGCCTCAGAGAATTACAGCTCATTCTACTAGATCAGTTTCTACTTCGTGGGCTTTTAAGAATGAAGCTTCAGTTGATCAGATTTGCAAAGCAGCAACTTGGTCTTCTTTGCATACATTTACTAAATTCTACCGTTTTGATGTATTCGCTTCTTCGGAAGCAGTTTTTGGTAGAAAAGTTCTTCAGGCAGCTGTTTCAGTTTGATTCTTCTGCTTATGTTTTAAGTTTTTCTTTCATTTATGAGAAAAAAAATATTTCTTTTGGTTGTGGATTTAATTTTTTCAGCGGAAAATGGCTGTTTTTATTTTATCCCTCTCTCTCTCTTCTGTGTGGAGTTCCACATTTTGGGTATTACTATCCTATACATCACTAGCTCATGGACTCTTGCCAATTACATGAAAGGAAACATAATTTATGTAAGAACTTACCTGATAAATTAATTTCTTTCATATTGGCAAGAGTCCATGAGGCCCACCATTTTTATGGTGGTTATGATTTTTTTGTATAAAGCACAATTATTTCCAAATTCCTTTGTTGATGCGTCTTACTCCTTTCTTTATCACCCCACTACTTGGCTATTCGTTAAACTGAATTGTGGGTGTGGTGAGGGGTGTATTTATAGGCATTTTGAGGTTTGGGAAACTTTGCCCCTCCTGGTAGGATTGTATATCCCATACGTCACTAGCTCATGGACTCTTGCCAATATGAAAGAAATTAATTTATCAGGTAAGTTCTTACATAAATTATGTTTCTTTAAGTTATATGCAACTGAACACACCATAGACAGATGACCATAGATGGTTGCATAAACTGTGTGTGACTTTTTGGGGGAAGAAAATGTTTGGTAAGACATTTGAATAAGAAATTTTAGTGGCAAGTAAGAATAAATGAGACTGTTCTTATGCATGTACACAATTATATTACAGGTACAAAACCATTTATCCAAACTGGTTGGGACCAGAAAAAGTTTGAATTTCATAATAGTTTGGATTTTGGAATATTTGCATTTGCAAAATGGGACCAAGTGAAAAAAACAATATATTATGTAATTTAGGCAGTATTTACATGCCATAATACAGCTTACACATATAACCTAAAGGAAATGTTATATAATTTTAAATACCTTTGGATACTCAGTACCATCAGAAAGGTATTCTAGCTAGAACACACAATCTTCTCTGCCTATGTTTTTAGTTTGTTTTTTGTCTTACTGGTAGGAAAAAAATGTAATTTACAATAAGTACTAATGAAAAAGTCTGGATTTCGGAATATATTTAGATTTGGAAATATTTACCTGTATTTCCATAACAGTTAATTTAGAAAAAGTATTTTTTTATTTAGTTATTTTTAACTTCTCCTTCTGAAGTGATTAAGGCTGCACACACAGGTGCAATGAGTTGCTGGTCCTACAGCCATAGAGCAAACAAGAGTCAGCTGTGCCCAAACTAAAAGTGTGCAACTTTTACCTTTTAGACATCAAATAAAGCATATTTAAATTTTCGTTGGCATTTAAATAAAATTCTGCTTCACAAGAAAGTGACACAACACAAGAAATTGCTCAACAACTAGGGAAATAATATATATAAAAAAAAAAGAAATCACATACCAAGTTTTTCATGCTTGGTTCCTGCAAAAAAATATATACATGTATTAATAAAAATCCTTTTTTAAGGCCAAAAAAATATATCTGCGTGTTTATATATATATATATATATATATATATATATATAATTTGTTAAAGGGACATAAAAGTGTAAAAAGAAAAATGTTCAAACTACTGCAAAGGGGTTAGACACATAGTTAGTCATCTCCTTTTTTAAAACAAAAGAATATATACATGCATTAATAAAAATCCTTTTTAAGGCCATATATATATCTGCTTATAATATATAAAAACTGTTAAAGGGACATAAAAGTGTAAAAAGAAAATGCTCAAGCTACTGCAAATGGGTTAAACACATAGAGTCAGCTCCAGAGCAGCAATTCTCTAGTAGGAACTAGCTGAACACATCTGGTGAGCCAATGATAACAGCAATATGTATGTAGCCACCAATGAACAGCTAGCTCCCAGTAGTGCATTGCTGCTTCTGAGCCTACCTAGGTATGTTCATACTAAGAGAATAAAGCAGATTTAAAAATAGGAGACTGAAACGTCTCTTAAAACTCCATGCTCTATCTGAGCCATGAACGTTTCATTTTGACTTTCATGTTCCTTTAATAAAAAAAAAATAGTTTTTCAATACTTACAGACCAAATAGACACATTTAGGTACGTTCCAAGAGTCAGTGCAGGTAAGGAACAATTTTCTATCTGTATATTTCGACTACAAGTGAAATCATGATTCACCAGAAAACCTATAAAAAGATGGTTATAATGAGCAGAATGTATTTTATAAATGCCAGTGTTGTAAACATTTATTAATGCAAATACAATATAACCAGAAATAGTAAAAAAAAAAAAAAAATATGAATTCAAATAATTTATTGCCACTGGACTGAATACTCTTAATTGAAATTGCCTGACTTTCCCTTTAATAATCAGATATATGGCACCAGATAATCTGATGTCCTCTTTTATTCCTACCATCAGCTATCTGGTCTTGTGAGATACAGTGAAGGTGCTACTTACATAGGGAAGAGAAGCTCAACATAAGCTAAATGTATAAAGCTTATGGCACAAAATGAAACAAGATCTGGGTAGCCAATTTTGGTAACAATATTTTAGTGTTTTATGTAGGAAAGAGAAAGTATGAGAGACTAAAAAGGTTTCTTTGGTCTCACTCTTATTGCAATTTTCATGGCTGGCCCATAGATTATTATTATTATTTTTTTATTTATAAAGCGCCAACAGATTCTGCAGCGCTGCCCATGGGTACAAAGATAAAAGTGCATTGGAGAAACAACACAATAAAAGACAAAATTTTACAAATACAGGGGGAATTGAGGGCCCTATTCCTGTGGGTACTTACAATCTAGATGGCTAGGAGGATACGAAACAGGAGGTGAGGACTGCAAAGGTGAGAATAATGTTAGTGAGGAGATAGATGAGGGCAACCGTCTTATTACTGCAAATCTGTATCTCATCTCATGTCACTCTCCCTCTTGCTTTTACTAACTGCTGGTGGCATCTCCCCTAATCCTGGTCCCCAACAACTTCCTAGCCGTGCACATCAATGTGTACCATTCCATAGACTCAGAAAACAAATCTCTGGCAACCTTACTCAATTCCTCTTGCATCTAAAGTCACTACCTCTTTCACTTGTGCACTCTGGAACTCTCGCTCCGTTTGCAACAAGCTCACTTCTATACATGACCTCTTTATCCCCTAACAGAAACCTGTCTCTCTCCCCTAGACACAGCATCCACTGCTGCTCTGCCACATGGGGGTCTCCACTTCAGCCACACTCCTAGGTCTGGTAATAGACAAGGAGGTGGTGTAGGTATTTTACTTTCCTCTTGTTGCACCTTTCAACAAATACAACCCATCTCTTCCCTCACATTTTCCTCATTCGAAACCCACGATTCGCTTATTCTCTCCCCTCTCTATACGTGTTGCAGTCATATACCAAACCCCTAGCTCATCAACTCAATTTCTAGATCACTTGGCTGCCTGGCTACATTATTTCCTTTCCTCAGACACCCATGCCCTCATTTTTGGCAACTTCAATATCCCTCTTGACAATCCCACTGCCTCCTCTGCAAAACAACTTCTGAAACTCACTTCCTCTTTCGGTTTGTCACAATGGACTGATTCTGCCACTCACAAAGATGGTTACTCCCTTGACCTGATCTTTAGCTATCAATGCACTATTTCAAACTTCACAAACTCCCCTTTTCCTCTTTCTGACCACCATCTCCGCTTGCAACATATCATCCCTCCCTACAACTCTCCCTTCTTCTACTCCCCATACCAAACTTCACAGAAGCATTATGTCATTAGATCAGCAACAGCTTGCTAATTCCCAGAAACCTATCCTCTCATCCTTCTTCTTTTCCTGCCCTGACCAACCAATTTATCTGCCACTATAAATTCCACCCTTATATCCGTCCCTGACAATCTGGCCCCTCTTACTATAGTTCGGAAATCACACACTCATCCTCAGCCCTGGCATACTCCTCTGACATGGTACCTACGCAGATGTTCCCGTACGGCTGAGCGGCACTGGAGAAAATCTCAGAGTTCAGCTGATTTTCTTCATTACAAATTCATCTTGAACTCCAACTATTCTGCCTTAATCTCTATAAGCAACATTACTTCTCTACTATTTCTTCTAACCCAAAAAGTCTGTTCTCCACTTTCAATAATCTTCTCCGCCCACCCCCGCCTCCTAATACAACTTCTCTGTAAGCTCAAGACTTTGCCAGCCACTTCAATAACAAAATCGACTCCATCAGAAACAAAATCAGCTCTGAACACACTTCCATTCTCTCACCCCCTCAAATGCTCACAATCATCCACAACCCACATAGCCATAAACGTAGCTCTTTCTCCCCTGTTACTGAGGAAGAAGTTTCTGCACTTATACTGCACTCTCACCTCACTACCTGTTCCCTTGAACCTATCCCCTCACAGCTACTCCCCTCCCTCTCTTCTACCCTTACCCCTATACTCACACACATTTTCAACCTCTCCCTCAGCACCTGTATATTTCCCTCATCTCTGAAACATGCACTGGTCACACCTATCCTCAAAAAAACTTCTCTTGATCCAACCTCCCCATCCACCTACCGCCCTATTTCCCTCCTCCCTCTTGCCTCAAAGCTTCTCAAAAAGCTAGTATATGCACGTCTATCCCATTTCCTTACATTAAACTCCCTCCTTGATCCACTGCAATCTGGATTTCATCCCCATCACTCCACAAAGACAGCAATTGTTAAGTTTACCAACGACCTACTTACAGCAAAATCGAAAGGCCACTACTCTCTACTTATCCTCCTTGATCTGTCTGCAGCCTTTGATACTGTTGACCACCCTCTTTTGCGCCAAACCCTCCAATCCTTCTGCATTTGTGACACAGCCCTCTCGTTGGTTCTCTTCCTACCTGTCAAACCGTACCTTTAGTGTAGCCTTCTCTGGGGCCTCTTCTGCCCCGTCACCACTTTCTGTCGGGGTACCGCAAGGCTCTGTCCTCGGTCCCCTTCTCTTCTCAATCTACACGTCATCATTAGGTTCCCTAATAAAGTCAGACGGATCCAATATCATTTGTATGCTGACGATACCCAAATCTACTTCTCTGCACCAGACCTATCTCCTTCCTTGCTAACCCGTGTCACTAACTGTCTTTCTCACATCTCTTCCTGGATGTCCTCTCACTACCTCAAGCTAAATCTCTCCAAAAACGGAGCACCTTATTTTTCCCCTTTCTTCCAAAATCTCTACCCCCAATCTCTCTATAACTGTCGAGAACTCCATCATTACCCCTACCCCGCATGCCCGATGTCTTGGGGTCACATTTGAATCAGATCTTTCTTTCACTCCTCACATTCAGTCCCTGGCTAAAGCCTGCCGCTTCCACCTTAAAAACATCTCTAAAATTAGATATTTCCTCACACAAGACACAACCAAGATTTTAATCCACTCTCTCATCCTTTCCCGCCTCGATTACTGCAACCCTTCCTCTCTGGTCTCCCCAGCCGCAGCCTAGCTCCTTCACAATCCATAATGAATGCCTCTGCCAGGCTCATCTTCCTAACATGCCGCTCTTCATCTGCTGCACCTCTCTGCCAATCCCTTCATTGGCTTCTTCTTGCCTCTAGGATCAAACACAAAATTCTCACTCTGACATACAAAGCCCTCAACTGCACTGTTCCCCCCCTATATCTCAGACCATGTCTCCAGATACTCTCCCTCCCGTCCCCTTCACTCTGCTCATGATCTCCTATTCTCCTCCTCTCTTGTTACCTCCTCACACTCCCATTTACAGAACTTCTCCAGACTGGCTCCCATCTTGTGGAACTCTCTGCCTCGCTCCACAAGACTCTGCCCTAGTTTTGAAAGCTTCAAAGGCTCCCTAAAGACTCCACTGTTCAGGGATACATACAACCTACACTAACCTTTCTTTATACCAGTTCCTCTCCTCCATTGCTATCCCCTGAACCCCCTTAGCATGTAAGCCTAAGAGTCTAGCTGTTTGTAGATCACCTTCTTACAACAGTGCGATTCTTTGCAGGGCCCTCTTCCCGTTTGATCCCTATAAATGTTTTGTTGTACTCTGCATTTGTTTATAGCGCTGCGGAATCTGTTGGCGCTCTACAAATAACCTATAATAATAATATTATTATTAATAATAATAATAATAGATAAGTGAAATTCATTTGTTGAGTCGGGTGATAAGCTTCCCTGAACAAAAAGGTCTTTAGGGAGCGTTTAAAGGAGGAAAGGTTAAGGGAAAGTCTGACAGCTCGAGGAAGTGCGTTCCAGAGGATAG
Source organism: Bombina bombina (assembly GCF_027579735.1). Taxonomy (NCBI): domain Eukaryota; kingdom Metazoa; phylum Chordata; class Amphibia; order Anura; family Bombinatoridae; genus Bombina; species Bombina bombina. The sequence continues at coordinate 349,325,952 of NC_069500.1, forward strand.
GTGCCGCACGATAGAAGTCATGTAGTCTAGCATGGGAGGAGGTGATAGTAGAGGATGCAAGGAGCAGGTCATTGCTGGATCTTAGGGGCGGGCTGGAGTATATTTGTAGATGATTGAGGACAGGTAGGGTGGGGCAGCATTGGTGAGGGTGTTGTAGGTCAGGGTGAGAATTTTGAATTTAACTCTGCTGTGAATAGGGAGCCAGTGAAGGCAACTGGATGTGGGCAATGAAGGACAGGTTTGAGTCAAGTGTGACTCCAAGGCAGCGGACTTTGGGTGATGGGGAGATAGTGGTGTCGCTAACAGTGAAAGAAAAATTAGAAACTGGAGTAAAGTTAGGGGGGGGGGGATTAGAAGTAGTTCGGTCTTGGACATGTTTATTTTTAGGTGGTGAGAGTCCATCCAGGAGTAAATGCCAGATAAGCAGTCGCTGATGTGAGAATTGAGAGGAGAGAGTGCAGGGGTGGATAGGTAGATCTGCGTATCATCAACATAGAGGTGATAGTTGAAGCCATAGCTGTTGACAAGTTTACCCAGTGAAGAAGTATAAACAGAGAAGAGTGAGCCTTGAGGTACTCCAACAGACAGAGGCAATAGAGAGGAGGAGTCACCAGCAAAAGAGACGGAGAAGGATCTGTAAGAGAGATAAGAGTGAATCCAGGAGAGGGTAGTGTCACAGAGCCCAAGAGAGCAGAGAGTCCATAGGAGGAGGGGATAGTCAATAGTGTCAAAGGCAGCAGAGCGGTTAAGTAAGATGAGTTTAGAGTAGTAGCCATTGTTTTTAGTAGAAAGGAGATCATCAGTAACCTTGGTGAGGGCAGTCTCAGTTGAGTGTTAAGGGTGGAAGCCAGATTGCAGGGGGTTGAGCAATGAGTTGGAAGACAGAAAGTGGGTTAGGCAATCGAAAACAAAATTTATACTTACCTGATCAATTTCTTTCTTTCCGGATAAGGAGAGTCCACAACGTCATTCAATAACTGGTGGGAATATCACTCCTGGCCAGCAGGAGGCGGCAAAGAGCACCACAGCAAAGCTGTTAAGTGTCACTCCCCTACCCATAATCTGCAGTCATTTGACCAAAGGGAAATGAAAAAAGAATAACACAAAAGGTGTAGAGGTGCCTGAGGTTTAGTCAAAAATAACTGTCTCAAAGGGTTTGGTCGTGGACTCTCCATAGCCGGAAGAAAGAAATTTATCAGGCAAGCATAAATTTTGTTTTCCTTCCTAAGATCTGGAGAGTCTGTGACGTCATTCAATAACTAGTGAGAACCAATACCCAAGTTAGACGACACAGAATGAACAGGGAGGGAGAACAAGACAGGCAGACCTAAACAGGAGGCACCACCGCTTGAAGAACCTTTCTCCCAAAAGAGGCCTCAGCCAAGGCAAAAGTATAAAATTTGGAAAATTTGGAAAAAGTATGCAGAGAGGACCAAGTTGCAGCCTTGCAAAGCTGTTCCACAGAAGCTTCATCTTTGAAAGCCCAAGAAGAGGAGACAGCCCTAGTGGAATGAGCTGTAATTTTCTCAGGAGGCTGCTGTCCAGCAGTCTCATAAGCAAAAATGAATCATACTTCTTAACCAGAGGGAAAGAGAAGTAGAAGTAACCTTCTGGCCCCTACGCTTTCCTGAGAAACAAACAAACAGGGCAGAAGACTGGCGAAAATCCTTAGTCGTCTGTAGGTAGATATTTAGAGCATGCACAACATCCAAGTTGTGCAACAAACGTTCTTTATGAGAAAGATTGAGACAAAGAGAAGGAACAACAATTTCCTGATTAACATTTCTATCTGAAACCACTTTAGGAAGAACCCCCAATTTAGTACGTAGAACCGCCTTATCCGCATGAAAGATAAGGTAAGGCGAATCGCACTGCAAAGCCGAGAGTTCAGAAACTCTCAGAGCAGAAGAGATAGCAATAGGAAACAAAACTTTCCAAGATAGCAACTTCATATCTATGGAATGCATTGGCTCAAACAGAGCCTGCTGCAAAACATTAAGAACAAGATTAAGGCTCCAAGGAGGAGCAACAGGTTTAAAACACAGGCATGATTCTGACAAGGGCCTGACAAAAAGATTGAACATCTGGCACATCCACCAGACACTTGTGTAACAAAATAGATAATGCAGAAATCTGACCTTTCAGGGGAACTGACTGACAACCTTTTCTCATAGATAGGGAATCTATTATGGTCCCTAAGAAAACTACCCTTGTAGATGGAACAAGGGAACTCTTTTCCAGATTCACTTTCCAACAGTGGGAACGTAGAAAAGACAACAAGATCTCTGTATGAGAGTTTAGTTGTTGAAAAGATGGCGCCTGAACCAATATGTTGTCCAGGTATGGCGCCACTGCAATTCCCCAAGACCGGAATCACTGCCAAGAGAGCCCCCAGAACCTTTGAGAAAATTCTGGGAGCAGTGGCAAGTCCAAACGGAAGAGCCACAAACTGAAAGTGTTTGTCTAGAAAGGCGAATCTCAGGAATTTATGATGATCCCTGTGGATGGGAACATAAAGATATGCGTCATTCAGGTCTATGGTCGTCATGAACTGACTCTCTTGGACCAAAGGAAGAATGGAACAAATGGTTTCCATTTTGAAGGACGGTACCCCGAGAAACTTGTAAAGGCACTTTAGGTCTAAAATGGGTCGAAAAGTTTTCCTTTTTTTTTTAGGAACCACGAACAGATTTGAATAGAATCCGAGACCCGGTTCCCTTACTGGATCACTCCCAGGGAGGAAAGGTCCTGAACGCAGTTCAAGAATGCTTCTCTTTTTACCTGGTCTGCAGATAATCTTGAGAGGTGGAATCTGCCCCTGGGTGGGAAAGTTTTGAATTGTATTTTGTAACCCTGAGATACCATGTCCATAACCCAAGGATCTGGGACATTTCGTCTACACGTTTGACAAAACAGGGAAAGTCTGCCCCCTACTTGATCCGAACACGGACCGGGGGCTAACCCTTCATGCTGACTTAGACTCAGCTGAGGGTTTATTTCATTGCTTCCCCTTATTCCAAGACTGTTTGGGCTTCCAAGAAGGCTTGGACTGCTCCTGCTTGGAAGAGGAAGACTTTTGAAGTTACGAAAGGAACGAAAATTACTTTGATGTCCTTTGAGTCTGTTCTTCTTGTCTTGCGGTAGAAAAGACCCTTTTCCACCCGTAATATCAGAAATTATTTCTGCCAGACCAGGTCCGAACAAGGTCTTCCCCTTATAAGGAAGCATCAGAAGCTTGGACTTAGAGGTAAAATCAGCTGAGCAAGATTTTAGCCACAATGCCCTGCAGGCTAGGACAGCGAAGCCAAACATCTTGGCTCCCCCAGTCTAATAACTTGCATGTTAGCATCAGAAATAAAGGAATTGGCTAGTTTGAGAGCCTTAATCCTATCTTGTATCTCCTTTAACGGAGTCTCTAATAAAATTGATTCAGACAAGGCATTGCACCAATAAGATGCCACACTTGCTACTGTGGCAATACAAACTGCAGTTTGTCATTGAAGACTTGATGAACATACATCATCTTCAAATAAGCTTCCAGTTTTTTGTCCAAGGGATACTTAAAGGAGCAGCTATCCTCTATAGGGATCGTAGTTCTCTTAACCAGAGTAGAAATAGCCCCTTTTACTTTAGGCACCATGCGCCAAGAATCTTTAATAGAGTCAGCAACAGGAAACATCTTTTTAAATAATGGAGACGGGGAGAAAGGAATCCATGGCTTCTCCCATGCCTATGAAATAATCTCCGTCACACGGTCTGGGACAGGAAAAACTTCAACAGAGGAAGGAACATCATAGTATTTATTAAGTTTACTAGACTTAGAAACATAGAAACATAGATATTGACGGCAGATAAGAGCCATAGGTCCAGCAAGTCTGCCCGACCTTACCTAACAGTATAAATTTATCTAGTTAGTAGGATAGCCTTATGCTTGTCCCATGCATTTTTAAAGTCCCCCACAGTGTTTGTTGCTACTACCTCTTGAGGAAGTTTATTCCATAAATCAATCACTCTTTCTGTAAAGAAGTGCTTCCTCAAATTACTCCTGAATCTACTACCCTTTAGCTTGAGCTCATGACCCCTTGTTCTTGAATTTTCCATTTTATGTAAAATACCCACAGTCTCAGTTTTACTAAACCCTTTAATGTACTTGAAAGTTGCTATCATATCACCTCTTTCCCTTCTCTCCTCTAAGACTTCTTAGGGTTGAAAACGACAGAAGTATCAGAGTCGTCCAAAGTAGCCAATACCTCCTTTAACAGTACACGAAGGCATTCAAGCTTAAATCTAAAGTTTTTCTTCTTCAGTATCAGATGAAGAAATAATACTGTCCGAATCTGAGATTTCACCCTCAGAGGCTACCAGCGTATCCTCCTCATCAGACTTATGAGGGAGGGCAACCTGCTAAGCAGTAGGTGGAACCGAAACTTTACTCTACTGAAAAGATTGACGTGGACTCAGCTAAACGCAAATCCTTGCTTGCAGGAAAAAGTACCCGAAAAAAGAATTAATTTCGTCAGACACCAAACTTCACCTCCTCCATTGACAGAGGCAAAGAGAATGAATGGGGAATGGGATTGTGGGTAGGGGAGTGACCCTTAACAGCTTTGCTGGTGTGCTCTTTGCCTCCTCCTGCTGGCCAGGAGTGATATTCCCACTAGTAATTGAATGATGTTGTGGACTCTCCATATCTTAGGAAAGAAAACTATTTTTTTAAGGATTTTTTAAGCTAGCAGGAGCAGTGATATGGGGGCAGTAGTTTGCAGGAGAGTTAGGGTCAAGGGAGGGTTTATGGAGGGTGGGGTGACCTTTGCATGTTTGAAGGAGGCAGGAAATGAAACCGGTAGAAAGGGATAGGTTCAATATGTGAGTAAGAGCTGGAGTGAAGGGGGGAGAGAGAACGTTTTTGATGTGAAGGAATAGGGTCAAGTGGGCAGGTAAAGAGGTGTGAGGAAGACAATAGGGAACCCACTTCACTGTCAGTGGTTGGGAGGAGGGTGCAGAGAGTGGCAGAGAGGGTGACAGAGCAAAGTGTGTATGGACAATCTACACAATAAGTATTACAGCGATTGTTGATGATTATATGGTTTTTGTTCTCTGGAGATGACATGTCAATATGTATCACCAACTAGGTATCCAATTAATAAAAAGTACAAAAATACTGGTACTCTCTGAAAACCAGTTGGTGCATTTAGAGAATCCCCCACTTGATAGTAATTTTCTCATATGTCATATAAAACACTTCTTGATTATCTTCTTAGAGTTCATAAAAGTACAAATACTGTATTTATTACACAATGGCCAATGTATTTCCTTTGTTAGAGTTACTTCATACTAAATACACTATTCCGGACTGACAAATATTAAGAAACTTTTTTTTATTATCTCACTGAACTCAGACACCGTAACTTGACAATGTGTTGCCTGCTCTCTTCTGTCCTCAGGCTGATATCTGCAGTCATGATGGTCCAGTTGGAATAGTTGCATCCATGACTCAAGGAGGGAACTTATATATATATATATTGTTGTTTTATGAAGAGCTGTATTTAGTTTTGATAAAGCCGTGTTAATTACAAAACATGTCAAGTGAGGGTTGGTAAGTCTAATTAGGTACTCCAGAGATTGTTTTTAACTTGCCAGAACAGGATTAGCTCTGTGATAATTATAATGAGGTTGGAGGCTTCCCAATATTTAAAAATGTGTCAATGGGACAGCATAGGACTAAACTGGTTTGGAGTTAATTATAGGATTTAGCAGGGACAACATATTCTAATGCAAATTAACATACTTCTGGCAATAATTTAATAGGGTTGTTCCATTTAAGACCAGTCAACTATTATTATATATACACTACTACTCTTAATTTTTCAAGACTCATTCTCAGGCATAGTCCCCTAGGATTGGCGTAAAGCTGATGTGGTCCCACTCTTCAAAAAGGGAAGCAGGGATGATCCAGGAAGCTATAGACCAGTTAGTCTGGTATCAATAGTGGGGAAGATATTTGAAGGGATTAAAAGGGATTATATTGATAAGCATATTTGTGTAAACAAGATTATGAGTTCAAATCAGCATGGTTTTATGAGAAATAGATCATGTCAAACTAATCTAATTAGATTCTATGAGGAAGTAAGTAAAAATATAGATAAAGGGGAACCAATTGATGTGAAATACTTAGATTTTGCAAAGGGATTTGATACAGTGCCACATGAGATAGCTGAAAATGTTAGCTCATGGATAAATAACTGGATAAAAGATAAGGAGCAACGTGTGATTTGAGGGGTTTTTTTATTTTAATTTTTTTTTAAATATTTTTTTTTCTTCAGATCCCCAGACTTATATTGTTGGAAAGGTTAGGCGATTACCTTTCCAACAGTAGTTCTTAGGGGACTGTAGCTGCTTAGATGCCTGATATATAGGCTTCTAAGCAGCATGCCCCCTTTCCCTATTTTTGTCATTGTAATTTGTTAAACTCGCGCGGTGACGTCATCACGTCACTGCGTGTGACGTCACCCTGCAAAACATGATGCCCGTCACTATAGAGGCCTGATCGCTGGCGTAGGAGCGGGTGGGAGCCCCCAGATCTCCCTCAAGGTGGGAGAGTGCTAGCGACGGCTCTGAGTGGGAAACTCTGCGATGGCTCAGAGCCGTCATAGCACTGAAAGGGTTCATATATTTTAATAAATGATTGGAGCAAGGATTAAATAGCGACATTTCTATTTTTGCAGATGATACCAAGTTAAGTAAGGTCATTAGATCAGAGCAGGATGAACTTTCATTACAAAAGGATCTGCAAAAATTAGAAGTATGGGCAAGTAAATGGAAAATGAGATTTAATACGGGAAAATGCAAGGTTCTACATTTTGGAAGTAAAAATAAATGGGACAAGGCTTAGCCAAACAGAGGAGGAAAGGGATTTGGAAGTAGTAACAGAAAACAAGCTAAAGATGGGTGCACACTGCAGGGCAGCGGCTTCAACGGCTAATAAGATACTAGCATGTATTAAAAGAGGCATTGATTCAAGGGAGGAAAGCATAATTCTGTCACTATATAAATCTCTGGTAAGACCTCACCTTGAGTATGGAGTGCAGTTCTGGGGACCGATCGCAAAAAAAGATACTGCAGAACTAGAAAAAGTTCAGAGAAGGACCACAAAGCTAATAAGGGGAATGGAGAATTTAAGCTATGAGGAGAGGCTAGCCAAACTGGGTCTGTTTTCTTTATTAAAAAAAATGCGCTTGAGAGGTGACATGATTACTTTATATAAATATATTCAAGGCCCATATACAGAGATGGCAGAAGCTCTGTTTATTCCAAGAAAATTGTTTGCGACAAGAGGTCACAATTTAAGGTTGGAGGAAAGGAGATTTAATCTCCTGCAACGGAATGCTAATACCCTAGATACATTTAAACATTGTTTGGATACATTTCTGTCTAGAAACAAAATTCATGGATATGATTGCTTGTATTAAATGGGTCACCTTTTAGTGGGATTATTTAAGCTTAACTGGAGCTTTTTGTAAGTATTTTATATTTGTATAGGTTGAACTCGATGGACTTCGGTCTTTTTTTAACCTCATCTACTATGTTACTACGTTTTTACTAATATCAATTCCAACCGAGCTAGAACCTTACATAGCGGCTTGGCTTAATTCTATATATAGACTGCATAATAATGCCCTACTAATTCATTTGGGAAGCAACATATTACAATGTTTATTTTGTAAGTGCAGATACGGTTTTTAAAGTTACACACCAATATTTTAAAGTGTGTGGTTACTGATAAAGATCACATTTTAACTCATTAGGGTACACGCCCCAGGAAAAGTAAAATAAGGAACAAGTGAGTTCTTTTCTATGTAATCTGTTTAGACAGTGTCTATATGGATTTCTAATCCCAATAGCATTAATACACAGCACCTTACAGTCTATTTATAAACTAATGCTCAGCAGTCAATTATAATAGAAGACAGTTCCTTTATTTTGTATATTAGTTGTGCCATTGGTCCAAGTTACCAGAAATATCTTACCTACTGGGTTACTATCTGTGCATACTTTTGTACCCAGAGGAGCAGGAATCTTTAGATACGACTCGTCGGCAGTTTGGATAGAGGAGCCATACTAACAAAAATAAGAGTAAAAAAAAAATGATCAGAGCAAAGAGCTATATTATAAACTAAAAACACATGTATAGTAGACTGCTATAAAGAAATGATTCTTTATTAAATGCACAGACCAGAAAACCAACTATTGCATCACCTACTGTATACAGTCATGACATGTAAGCAATCATTTATCATACTCTATATGTAAGAAACAAGCTTAGTCCTCAAAATAAATTATAATCCATATCATTGATAGCTTTTCAGGTCCACTATTTTTCACATTATCAAAGCAATTGATAAGCAATTTGTCTCCAATACTTATTTGCTCACAGAATTGTTTAATATCTGTGCCAGTTTTACAGATGTCCGTATTACTTGCAATGCCTTATTTATAAATATTGCTCTTTAATAACAGAATAATTCACATGCTGTTTGTAAATGATTAAAATTATCTGCTCAATATTAAAGCGTTTTAATATATCTTTATATTATAGGCCTCTTTAGATTACCTTAGGCCTATCTGCTTGTAAAAGGCTTAAACCAGGCTTCTTTATACTATTTACCACGCTGCACAACAGGGATGTCCCCATTCTCTGCTCCTTTTTAATTTAGAGTTTGAACCCCTTGTAACAGTCTATGAATGATGTTTTCCACAGTCACAATAACATTTTGCCTCTGGTGTTATATGCAGTAAGATACTATTATTTACCAATTATGCTATTGTTAACCACCTAAAAAGTGACTTGTTACACCCTTTTAGATATCAATTGGTAGACTAGCACTAATTCCATAACCTAGACAACTGGCAAAGACTTAAATAGAATCAGACATTTAAAGAGCGGTTGAACGATCAAAACATTTATAACATTACAGAAATGTTCATACTACTAAGTAAATTGTCAAACAATGAAGGAAGACTGAGCTTTATAATTATTATTGTGCTAATAAAGTTGAATTAAGAATGTAAATAAATGTAATGGTAAAACTTACTAAAAAAATTAAGGGATATGATAAGGTTGCATTATACAGTTATTAAGGGGTACGATAAGGTTGCATTATACAGTTATTAAAGGGTACGATAAGGTTGCATTATACCGTTATTAAGGGGTACAATAAGGTTGCATTATATAGTTATTAAGGGGTACGATAAGGTTGCATTATATAGTTATTAAGGGGTATGATAAGGTTGCATTATATAGTTATTAAGGGGTACGAGAAGGTTGCATTATATAGTTATTAAGGGGTACGATAAGGTTGCATTATACCGTTATTAAGGGGTACAATAAGGTTGCATTATATAGTTATTAAGGGGTACGAGAAGGTTGCATTATATAGTTATTAAGGGGTACGAGAAGGTTGCATTATACAGTTATTAAGGGGTATGATAAGGTTGCATTATATAGTTATTAAGGTGTATGATAAGTTTGCATTATACCGTTATTAAGGGGTACAATAAGGTTCCATTATATAGTTATTATGGGGTACGAGAAGGTTGCATTATATAGTTATTAAGGGGTACGAGAAGGTTGCATTATATAGTTATTAAGGGGTACGATAAGGTTGCATTATACAGTTATTAAGTGGTATGATAAGTTGCAATTTAGAGTTATTAAGGGGTATCATAAGGTTGCATTATATAGTTATTAAGGGGTACGATAAGGTTGCATTATACAGTTATTAAGGAGTATGATAAGGTTGCATTATAAAGTTGTTAAGGGGTACGATAAGGTTGCATTATATAGTTATTAAGGGGTACAATAAGGTTGCATTATACAGTTAAGGGACACAATAAGGTTGCATTATACAGTTCAGAAAATGAATGATGAAATCAACATGTTAGAAGCTGTTATTTGCAAATGTAAAAGCATTTATAATCTTGATAACAAACTAGGAATATGTATGTGTGCAAATAATTGTGATACAATAAACAGTGTGCAATAATAAAAATGACTAAGTGGTTTGTATAGAGGATACACTATTCCTGATCATTTCTTCATTTTTGTAGTGATGACACCACCTCAAAGAAATAAATATACAGAGAATAGTGTGATACAATTTTTATAAAGAGGATTTCTCCAAATTACTCATATATTATTGGTCCTCAATATACCAATGTTTTGACATAAAGCCATTCCTGAACACTTTGGAACGCACAAACGTTTTGGTTCCAAAACATTGGTATTGAGGACCAATAGGAAAGTATGGGGACATAATAAAGACTTGGAAGAATGTGAGGAACAAATATCCTTGAAAAGGCTGTTTATATAAGGCGAAACGCATATCGGAGAATACGTATCCCCCAGGTACTGTGAAACGATTATAGGTTTGTTGATTGGTAATATCTATACCCCTTTGCAGAGGGAGTTTGGGATTGTGTACCCTATCACACAATCGTGGATTTACTGTCAAAGGGATTTTAATGTTTTATGTTTTTAATCAATATGAAGTGGTGTATACAGTACCTGTATAAAATAGCTAAGACTTTTAGGTCAAAGTTGGACTCCATACACCTTTGGAAAAAAAGAGATAAGAGCAGAGTACACACACACACATATACATATTCACAATACAGTACATCTAATAAAATGTGCTAATTTCCTATTAGTCATTTTTTACCTCATATCTTGTTTGGGAAGCTACTGTATTTGATGCATCAGGTTCAGCATTAAAATAAATTCCACCAAATTCTTTGAGAA